>NW_021287246.1:0-921 GCF_002162155.2 Triticum dicoccoides
GTGTCTACTCACTCAAATCAGTCGGAATGTGGAAGCTTATATGGATGATATTGTTGTCAAGTCACGAAAAGGTTCCGACCTGCTCGCTGACCTTGCCGAAACATTTGCCAACCTCAGAAGGTATGATATCAAGCTCAATCCATCAAAGTGCACATTTGGAGTTCCTGGTGGCAAGTTACTCGGTTTTCTCGTTTCCGAACGGGGAATCGACGCCAACCCAGAAAAGATTGGCACTATTCTCCGAATGAAACGCCCTGTGCGAGTGCACGATGTCCAGAAGCTTACTGGATGCTTGGCCGCATTAAGTCGATTCATCTCACGACTCGGTGAAAAGGCATTGCCTCTTTACCGACTGATGAAGAAGGCTGACAAGTTCGAGTGGACTCCAGAAGCTGATGCAGCGTTTGCCGAGCTAAAAGCTCTGCTCTCCACCCAGCCGGTGCTTGCTGCTCCAATCAGCAAAGAGCCTCATTTGCTCTACATCGCAGCCACAGGACAAGTCGTCAGTACTGTGCTAACGGTCGAGCGGGAAGAAGAAGGAAAAGCTCTCAAAGTTCAACGCCCAGTGTATTATTTGTCTGAAGTCTTGACTCCATCCAAGCAGAGATATCCTCATTATCAGAAGCTTGTGTATGGAATATACATGACCACAAAGAAGGTTGCTCATTATTTCTCTGACCATTCAATCACAGTCGTCAGCGACGCTCCACTATCAGAGATTTTGCACAACAGAGATGCAACTGGTCGAGTGGCCAAATGGGCGATTGAACTTCTTCCCCTTGATATCAAGTTTGAGGCAAAGAAAGCCATTAAGTCCCAGGCAATAGCAGATTTCCTCGCCGAGTGGATCGAACAGCAGCAGCCGACTGAAGTTCACTCGGAGCATTGGACCATGTTTTTCGATGGTTCTAAGATGTTGAA
>NW_021287247.1:0-1137 GCF_002162155.2 Triticum dicoccoides
TGCGTGTCGATCATCAACACTCGCAGTTTTGGCCGATTCTGTCCCGTTTCGTGACTATTACCTAGTTTTGGGGCCCCGGTGTGATTTCCACAACTGACGAACCGCAGGGTGCGTTTACATGTCGGTTATCAACACTCACAATTTTGGCCAATTCTGGTTCATTTCGTGCACTATTACTCACCGTTTTGGGGTCCTAGAGCGATTTCCATGATTGACGATCCCTGGGGTGCATTTATGTGTCGGCCATCCACACTCGCAGTTTTGGCTGACTCTGCCCCGTTTCATGGATTTTACTCATCGTTTTGGGGTCCCGGAGCGATTTCCACGATTGAAGCACCCAGGGTTGCGTTTACGTGTCGCTCACCAGCAATGCTAATTTTGTTCGATTCTGGGCTCTTTCGTGGACTATTACTCACCATTATGGGGTCCCAGCGCTATTTCCACATTCACAATCCCCGGGGTGCGTTTATGTGTATGTCGTCAATAGTCGCAATTTTGGCTGATTCTGGCCCGTTTCATGGACTATTACTCACCGTTTTGGTGTCCCAAAGCGATTTCGATGGTTGTTGAACCCTAAGGTGCGCTTACGTGTCGGTCATCAACAAACGCAGTTTGGGCTGATTCTGGCCCGATTCTTTGACTATTACTCACTGTTTTGGGGTCCCAAAGCGATTTCCATAGTTGTTGAACCCAAAGGTGCGCTTACGTGTCGGTCATCAACACTCGCAGTTTTGGCTGACTCTGCCCCGTTTCATGGATTATTACTCATCGTTTTGGGGTCCCGGAGCGATTTCCACGATTGACGCACCCCGGGGTGCGTTTACGTGTCGCTCACCAGCAATCCTAATTTTGTTCGATTCTGGCCCGTCTCTTGGACTATTACTCACTGTTTTGGGGTCCTGGAGTGATTTCCACGATTGACGAACCTGGGGTGCGTTTGCGTGTCGATCATCAACACTCGCAGTTTTGGCCGATTCTGTCCCGTTTCGTGACTATTACCCAGTTTTGGGGCCCCGGAGTGATTTCCACAACTGACGAACCGCAGGGTGCGTTTACGTGTCAGTTATCAACACTCACAATTTTGGCCAATTCTGGTTCATTTCGTGCACTATTACTCACCGTTTTCGGGTCCTAGAG
>NW_021287248.1:0-1038 GCF_002162155.2 Triticum dicoccoides
CAAGTACAAGAGCTTCTCGACAAAGGTTACATACGCGAATCCCTTAGTCCTTGTGCTGTTCCTATTATTCTAGTGCCGAAAAAGGATGGTACATCACGTATGTGTGTTGATTGTAGAGGCATTAATAATATTACTATTCGTTATCGTCATCCTATTCCTAGGCTAGATGATATGCTTGATGAATTGAGTGGCTCTACAATATTCTCCAAAGTTGATTTGCGTAGTGGCTACCATCAAATTCGTATGAAATTGGGAGATGAATGGAAAACAGCATTTAAAACTAAGTTTGGATTATATGAGTGGTTAGTCATGCCTTTTGGGTTAACTAATGCACCTAGTACTTTCATGAGATTAATGAACGAAGTTTTACGTGCTTTCATTGGACGATTTGTGGTAGTTTACTTTGATGACATACTGATTTATAGCACATCTTTGGAAGAACATTTGGAACATTTACGTGCTGTTTTTATTGCTCTATGTGATGCACGTTTGTTTGGTAACCTTGGGAAGTGCACCTTTTGCACCGACCGAGTATCTTTTCTTGGCTATGTTGTTACTCCACAGGGAATTGAAGTTGACAAAGCCAAGATTGAAGCTATTGAGAGTTGGCCACAGCCCAAAACGGTCACACAAGTGAGGAGTTTTCTTGGCCTCGCTGGATTCTATAGGCGTTTTGTGAGAGATTTCAGCACCATTGCTGCACCTCTCAACGAGCTTACAAAGAAGGATGTGCCTTTTGTTTGGGGTACCGCACAGGAAGAAGCCTTCACGGTATTGAAAGATAAGTTGACACATGCACCTTTACTCCAACTTCCTGATTTTAATAAGACTTTTGAGCTTGAATGTGATGCTAGTGGAATTGGATTAGGAGGTGTGTTATTACAAGATGGCAAACCTGTTGCATACTTTTCTGAAAAATTGAGTGGGCCTAGTCTGAATTATTCTACTTATGATAAAGAATTATATGCTCTTGTTCGGACTTTAGAAACATGGCAACATTATTTATGGCCCAAAGAATTTGTTATACATTCTGATCAT
>NW_021287249.1:0-1558 GCF_002162155.2 Triticum dicoccoides
TTGTTGTCAGGACTACATCACCTCCACCATGTGACACATCGCCCCCGAGAGTGGCTACATCATCTGAGTTGATCATAAGAGGTAATGACAAAGGTACTGATCTTCCATCTCAACATGAGAATGATGAATGCCTTGTCAATTTGAATGCACCATCTGATGAGCTACCCACTACTTTGATCACACCACCTATTTTAGAGGACTACGTTGATAATTTGACTTTGCCATGTGATCAAACAACTGAAATACCAACAATTTTGAGTGCACCCATTGAATTAACTATTGATGCAAAAGAACCAATGTTTAATCATTTTGATATGACCTCTAATCTTGGTGATGATTCTGTGTTGAATGACTTATTGCATGTTTGCTTATTTAAGCATGTTGTAGCATGTAAATTTGATGCAAGTAAGGTTTATTCACCAATGTTGGGATGGTTTAATGATGAACATTGTCAATTTTTGAAATGAATAAGAGCTTCACTTATATGTGCATACTGAGTTGCAATATTTTCATGCCTTCTAGTTCTTGTGCTAATTTTTTGGCTTTAGATTTTATGAACCATGCAAGTTACTCATCTATTCATGTGTCATATATGCAAAAATCAAGGGAAGTAAAAATGGATGACATATACATATACAACATGTACACCTTGTCTCTTTTGTTAACCACATTTCAGATTAAGCAACGCCGAGGACGGCTTTATTTTCAAGAAGGGGAGGATGATGAGGACATGACTACCTTGGATATGACCAAAAATATTGCATATATGCATATTTTTCAGGTGATTTCTAGTGCAAACTATTCAATAATCTATTTATGTTATCCAGAACAAAAATACTTCACACACTTTTGTGTTTTGTCTAATTGCAGGTGTATGGGACATTTGTACAATCCACATATGAAGATAAGGAAGAAAGAGATGTTTATTTGCTGTCCAAAAAGTTCTCTCACGTCACTTTTGGCCCAAGAAAAGATAGAGTCCAAGTCTCTCACGTTCTGGATTCAGATTCGGACTGCACAGACATACCTGACTCAAAACGCACACAAGTTTTTCATACGGACTCCGAATTGGGTGATTCTTTTTTTTTGGAAACTAGATTTCGTGCACTTTCCAACCCAATTGGAAACACCTTCAAATTCGTCCGGAGCGTTGAGTTGTGGACGAAACAATCTGATGCTGCAGCAGAATCCGAGTCAAACTACAAGTCCAAAGGTGTTACATCACCTCCACTTGGGCCCATTGGTCTTGTACGACCTAGATTTAGTTTTAGGCTGCCTTGGGACGTCCTCCCACCTCCTTGGCCGCCACCCCTTGCTCCTATATAAGTAGATCCATCTAGTAGCTTTTCCTTGGGATTTGTTTAGTTAAAAGTTAGCCATTGCAACTTCGTGTACTTCGTTTGTGTCCAACGACCAGACCAAGACCGCTTACGGATCCCCACCTTTATCAATACTTCATATATACTCGCAATATTCAGATTGCTTTTATCATATTCTTGCTTGTTCTTCGATTGCTTGCAGGAATAGACCTTCGTGGTCAGGTTGATTGTGCTCCGGC
>NW_021287250.1:0-1324 GCF_002162155.2 Triticum dicoccoides
CTCCGGACGAATTTGAAGGTGATTCCAATTGGGTTGGAAAGTGCACGAAATCTAGTTTCCAACAAAAAAAGAATCACCCAATTCGGAGTCCGTATGAAAAACTTGTGTGCGTTTTGAGTCAGGCATGTCTGTGCAGTCCGAATCTGAATCAAGAACGTGAGAGACTTGGACTCTATCTTCTCTTGGGCCAAAAGTGACGTGAGAGAACTTTTTGGACAGCAAATAAACATCTCTTTCTTCCTTATCTTCATATGTGGATTGTACAAATGTCCCATACACCTGCAATTAGACAAAACACAAAAGTGTGTGAAGTATTTTTGTTCTGGATAACATAAATAGATTATTGAATAGTTTGCACTAGAAATCACCTGAAAAATATGCATATATGCAATATTTTTGGTCATATCCAAGGTAGTCATGTCCTCATCATCCTCCCCTTCTTGAAAATAAAGCCGTCCTCGGCGTTGCTTAATCTGAAATGTGGGTAACAAAAGAGACAAGGTGTACATGTTGTATATGTATATGTCATCCATTTTTACTTCCCTTGATTTTTGCATATATGACACATGAATAGATGAGTAACTTGCATAATTCATAAAATCTAAAGCCAAAAAATTAGCACAAGAAGTAGAAGGCATGAAAATATTGCAACTCAGTTTGCACATATAAGTGAAGCTCTTATTCATTTCAAAAGATTGACAATGTTCATCATTAAACCATCCCAACATTGGTGAATAAACCTTACTTGCATCAAATTTACATGCTACAACATGCTTAAATACGCAAACATGCAATAAGTCATTTAACACAGAATCATCACCAAGATTAGTGGTCATATCAAAATGATTAAACATTGGTTCTTTTGCATCAATAGTTAATTCAATGGGTGCACTCAAAATTGTTGGTATTTCAGTTGTTTGATCACATGGCAAAGTCAAATTATCAACGTAGTCCTCTAAAATAGGTGGTGTGATCAAAGTAGTGGGTAGCTCATCAGATGGTGCATTCAAATTGACAAGGCATTCATTATTCTCATGTAGAGATGGAAGATCAGTACCTTTGTCATTACCTCTTATGATCAACTCAGATGATGTAGCCACTCTCGGGGGCGATGTGTCACATGGTGGAGGTGATGTAGTCCTGACAACAACGGATGTGGTTGTCATAGTATGCCTAGTAGTTGAAGGAACAATCATATCAACTCTTGGAATGTGCACCATGCGCTTGTTCTCCTCGTGGCCAACACGTCGTTTTATTTCCTGTTCAGCTTTGCAAGCAAGATGAAACAAATGGTCCATAGGATAACACTCTTCATGAATTAGTA
>NW_021287251.1:0-877 GCF_002162155.2 Triticum dicoccoides
GTCCCGGTTGGTGGCACCAACCGGGACTAAAGGGGGGCATTGGTCTCGGTTGGAGCCACGAACCGGGACCAATGGCCCCCTTTAGTCCCGGTTGGAGCCACCAACCGGGACCAAAGGCCTGGCGCGGTGCGGTGGGAAGTTTAGTCCCACCTCGCTAGCTGAGAGAGCTCAGCACTTGTTTATAAGTTGCGTTGCGGCTCAGGTGCTGAGCTCCTCTCTAATATGCAGGCAGTACTTGCCTACCCTTTTCACAGCCTTGTTGGGCCTGCGGGCCTGCATCCTGGCCCATGTACAGATGGGTTTCTAGTCGTATGCAGGCCGTGTGGACCAATAGGTGGTATTTTTATTTTTTCCAGTATTTATTTTGTTTTTTGAATTATTTATTTTCTTTTGATTCTTGCTTTATATTTTTATTCTTTTTGCTTTTAGTTTTAGAAATATTATAAACTTTCTGTTAGTGCCATTAGTTTTCAAATTTGAATAGTTAAAATTTGAATTTTTTAAAATTTATGTGAATCACAAGTTTGTGATTAACTTTACTAGAAAAATAGTTTTTTCCATTTTTTTGTTTTGTTTTCTGCATTATTAATTTTATTTTATTTTTTAATTCTATTTTGCTTTTAGTTTTAGAAAAATTATGAACTTTCTGTTAGTGTCATTAGTTTTCAAATTTGAAAACACTTTTTTGTTTTTTTCTTTGTTGCTTTATTTATTTTATTTTGTTTATACTTACAACAAAATACTTATTGTTGCTATTTTTCAGTTTTTTTGTTTTGTTTTCTCCATTATTTATTTTCTTTTGTTTTTTGCTTTATTTTTTAATTCCTTTTGCTTTTAGTTTTAGAAAAATTATAAACTTTCTGTTAGTACCATTAGT
>NW_021287252.1:0-942 GCF_002162155.2 Triticum dicoccoides
TTATGTCATTTTGGAGCTAGCTAAGCATGTGAAGTCAATTAGGAGCTAAACTATGTCATTTCTTAAGCATATTATGTCATTTTAGAGCTAGTTAAGCATATTAACTAATTTTGGAGGAAAAGATTCTAAGTATAGGTCATTTTTAAGCTAGCTAAGCATATTAAGTCATTTTGAAGGAAAAAATGCTAAGTATAGGTCATTTTAGAGCTATCCTAGGTTAAATAGGTCATTTTCGAGCTAATTAAGCTTATTATGTAATTTTTGAGCTAGCTAAGCATATTAAGTCATTTTGGAGGAAAAAAGGCCAAGTATAGGTCATTTTAGAGCTAGCCTGGGTTGAATAGGTCATTTTGAAGCTAAGTAAGGTTATTATGTCATTTTGGAGCTAGCTAAGCATATGAAGTCATTTAGGACCTGAAATATGTCATTTCTTAAGCATACTATATCATTTTAGAGCTAGCTAAGCAGATTAAGTCTTTTTTGAGGAAAAGATGCTAAGTATAGGTCATTTTAGAGCTATCCTAGGTTAAATAGGTCATTTTTATGCTAGCTAAGCATATTAAGTCATTTTGGAGGAAAAATGCTAAGTATAGGTCATTTTAGAGCTATCCTAGGTTAAATATGTCATTTTGGAGCTAATTAAGCTTATTATGTCATTTAGGAGCTAGCTAAGCATGTGAAGTCATTTAGGAGCTAAACTATGTCATTTCTTAAGTATATTATGTCATTTTAGAGCTAGTTAAGCATATTAACTAATTTTGGAGGAAAAGATTCTAAGTATAGGTCATTTTTAAGCTAGCTAAGCATATTAAGTCATTTTGAAGGAAAAAATGCTAAGTATAGGTCATTTTAGAGCTATCCTAGGTTAAATAGGTCATTTTGGAGCTAATTAAGCTTATTATGTAATTTTTGAGCTAGCTAAGCATATTAAGTCATTTTGGA
>NW_021287253.1:0-1360 GCF_002162155.2 Triticum dicoccoides
CACGTGGTCATGTTTGTCTGGGACAGCGTGTTCACATGTTTGTAGCAGAACCAGCTCATGTTTTGGAGCTTACTATCGTAGTTCATTCCCCGAGAATCTCGCAGCGTTGTCTCGTCGAATTGTGTTGCAAACTTTCATTTTTCTTCCTAGACTCGATGAGTCTGGAATATCCTGACACCAACCAGATCTGAATCTCAGGCAGATATGATGGTTTGGAACATTTCCCAAGAACTATAATATCGGTCCCTCGAAAACCGGTAAAGTGGATGTCGTGGCCAACACACCCAGCCGGAAGACCTGTTATTATAATATCTTGATTGAGGAAGTTGGCCACCTCCCCATAGGGATTTCGTAGGATTTACTCCCTAGTTGCCCCTATGGATTTTGACATCCCGAAATCCGACCTTTTACTTGATGTTCTAGATATCAAACCATATCTATGAATGGGTTACGCTAGCACATCAAGGAGAACATTAGAAGCGGAGTGCTAAATGTCTCTCGGTCGATCATCCAGATTTTGTTTCCTTGGCCTCGCCAAGGTGAAATCTAAGAAGGTGTTATCTTCCTTTGCATCGGCATCTTCCACCGGTATTCATCATGGTAGTAAGTTGTGTTGCCAGAATCCTTGACACGGATATTGGTAAAACCTTGATGATTATGGAAATGCTCAAGTTCTTGAGAGCACGCACAAGCGTTAGGTGTTACCATCGGCACTAGCTAGGTTTGCTCTCAACTTCCTCGGTTATGCTATAACTTCTCAACAGTGGATTCACTCTCTATTGTTGGGTTCTTCCGCAGTTACCAGAATCATTCCCAGCATTTGCATTTTGTTCCCAGCTTGCACCGCCAATGTGCCATTCTACCACGGGTCTCTTCCATTTCCGGTGGTAAGGAAATTCATCCATTACGTTGTCTTCAACAAGGTAATCCACATCATCCAAGTCCGAGTATGCCATTCTACCGACCCCCTCCAAATGATCGCTCGAGAATTGCCTTAGGCTGGTTTAAAGAGTTTCAATGATCTCTGAATCAAAAGTAATTCTTTTTGCCACTTAAGGGGATATCTCTACGAGTCACCTTCCCTAAGGTGTATCATTATGGTATCATGGCAACTCAACTCCTCGCTACGTTGACAATCGATTACCACCTTCTTAAGCGTGAAATTGTGGTCTACCTAGTGAACCTTCGTCATCTGCTTCACTCCATTCCTATGGATGTGTGCTTCGCCTCTCAGCTCGAGAGATGTTGCTATGTCTCATTCCGTGAGTTAATCCTGAGTTGTTCGACCTTCGAGAAGAACCATTCTTTTAGGATCTTTCCTTTCCTCTCGTTGTCATGTTAGTTGGAGTTCTCAGAGCAA
>NW_021287254.1:0-15613 GCF_002162155.2 Triticum dicoccoides
GTCCGGCGGCTGGCGGGGCTTGGCATGGCGGCGCATTCCGGGGTGGTCTTCGTGATGCCTCGCGCGGAGGTGGTGGTGGTGGCGTGCTGTGATGTGCGGTGGAGGTGGTGGTGGTGGCGTGCTATGATGCGCGGTGGAGGTGGTGGTGCCATGTGGTCGCGGTGGAGGTGGTGTTGTGGTTGCGGCTTCGATCTAGGTAGGCTGCCATGCCCTGTTCTTGATCTGGCTCATGCGGTGGTGGCGGATACTATACTACGATATGCCCTCTCCTCCTGCAGCAGCGGTGGCTGACTCGTTTGAGAAGCTCCGGACATGAGGATATGTGATCTGGGGTTGGGAGAAATCCCTGCTTCGCGATGGCCGAGGCTGACAATGTCGACTCCCGCGGGTGCCGTCCCCTCCCTGGAGGCATTGTCTTGGCCCTGATCCGACTCCCTCCCTCGTGCTCGGGGGAAACCCTTGGTCTGACTTTCGGACCAGGTGATGGCGGCGTTCCCTCCATGGAGGCATCGTCTTGTTGCTCGAGGAGTCCCGATGGTGCGGCTCAAGTTGGTGTCGGCAATTGCTCTGGGCTTGGGCCTTCGAGGCGCAATGTACATCGTCGCCGACGCTCTCTCGACGACGCCACTCCAGGTCTGACCAAGCCCTGCCATCCACCTGCCGACTTCCTCTTAGCGCAAATGGGTGGGTTATGTTGGTTTGTGCTGTCCTCAGATGTTGGTCATGTTGTAGAGGTCTTCGGTGTTGGCTGTGACGCGGCTTGATAGCTCTGTGATTTGCCTTATTGCCATTGGCATGGGTTGATCTAGGTGATGCATGTATCATAGTACAGGTGGGATGTGTGCCCGGCTTCTTTGCCGCTTCTTCTCTGCTTATGCGTATTCGAGAAAAAAATGCTTCTTTCTCAGCTTCGGCTGGCCGGCCAGCTCCTCGCTCTGTTCACAGCGCACCTTCGTGATATCTTCTTCCCTCTCATCATTTCTGTGATGCCGTGCCCATCCCCACTACCGGAATAGTCAGATTCGTTGAAGGAAATTTATTGGATTCCGTCCATCTCGTCCACACGTTTCTGAGCATATCCTAGTTGAAGATTCCCAACAGGTAGCAATCAAGGACCGAGCTCGTACATCCTCTAGTATAGTCCTCCTGGCTTTCTTCTTCACAATAATTGTTCTCTCAACATCCACACAAACTAACCAAAAAGACTGACAATGGAGGAGCATTGACAAGTCCCGGAATAGCCAAGCCAAAGCACGAGGTCCCTCCCTCCAAAGTTCAAACCAGGCCCATCCTTGCAAAGCATGAGGCCTCAGGTGCTGCTCGTCGCGTTCGCTGTCCTCGCAGCACTGCCCCTCGCCCACAGCCAAGGTGAGGCCGGGATTCTTCTTTCTTTGTTCATCCATTTCACTGTGTCAAAATCGCTTCTGTTTTGCTCCTCCTCGAGTAGGTCAGTATAGCAGCTTACCGATGCTTGTTTGCTGCCTGCAGTGGCGAACCCATGGCCGTCCTGCGACAACTGTGACTCGTGCACCAAGTCCAACTCTCCGGGGTGCACGCGTTGGAATTACTTAAGCTCCTGGGTTTTTTACCGTCGACCAAGTGCAAGAGCTGTGTCATGTCCGCCATCAGGCCACAACAGCTTCCAGTGCACAAACCGCATCAACGATTTCTGCGAGAGCTGCTGCACGCCGGCTGCTCAGAGCTTTAGCTCCCTTTGCATCTGGATTGATCCCGAGAAGAAATGAACGTTACAATAAGCGCACAAGAGCATAGTCTATGCTCAAAATCTTCAGTTGAACCTTTTGTGTAGTTTGTTAAAAAATATCAATCCCTATGTAAGTTTGGTTTTAAAAGTTTCAGTATCGTATTCACAGAGAAGATAATTGGTCATGAAATGAACTATGGATTTTTGGAGATGACTTAACTGGTTTAGGAGTGACTATTTTGAGTTGACAAGTATCTACATGCACAAGCAAAATCTCGCAAAAAATAATTATTAAAACCCACTATGGAAGTATGGAATTCATGTATTTAACTTCACGTTACCCTAATTAAAAGATGTTCACTGATTTGTGCAAAATTTATTTAGTGATTTAATTAGGAAAGTCACGCTATGCAAGCCGGAGAGCTTAATTGGACGCACAAACGGATGTGGAACCCAAGTTCGTAATCTTGAAATAGATAGGTGTACTGAAAGAATAAAGTTTGGCAGGTTGTGGGCAATAATTGGGCTATGTTGTGCTTATGCTTTAGTGTAGCTTCCGATTTGGCTTGATAAGTGCGTGAGTGTGGCTTTTGATTGGGCTTGATGGAAGTGTGAGGCCTGTGATGAAATGAAGCCTCCGCGGCGACACGCCATCACTGTCGTTCAGGAACTCACATGAATGGTGCAGATACCGTAAGAGCTCACATGAATGGTGCAGATACTACATGATGCCTATTGTCTATGTGCTGGTACCACACAATAAAATGGTGCACGCTTTAGTCAGAACAGAAAATTGAACAACGCCCTGCCCTATGTGCATAGATGTTTACGATTATTCTTCAACAATACAGCTGGTAACACAAGGGTGGTCAATAGGTTTTCCAACAACAACAAAAAGGGGCCGGCGTTAAGACTTGGTTTTGCAAATTAACATACTCCAACAATGTACAAGTAGTGTCAACATGAGATTTGCACAAGGATTTGCTTAGCAGTTGTCAAATTCTATGCATTTTCACATGGTGATATTTCACAATCATCTCATCTTATAAAGATGCCGCTTCTCTGTACCATTGAGGGGGGTAGGAAATTGCACAAACCACTAAGTATTGGGGTCGATTTTCGAAAGAACACTAACTCTTCGCTATTTTTTTTTTTGATAAAACAACATCTGTTGATGTAATTCATTGCAGCTAGCTCTAATCTATCATTTTAACTCCACTGATATGATTATTGATGGGTGGTGGGTTCGCTTCTAAGTGCACAAGTGGCAAATAAAGCGGCCACATCAGCTGACCAGCAATCAAAAATCACTAAATCACATATTTACCCTGGTATTAGAAAAAACCTTCACCCATTATTTGCTGGATAATCCGCTCACACACTTAGTTTTAGACTTAGCAAATTTCAGTTCTCTGAATAAACCTGACAGTCAGCGTGTATCTATCCACGTACGGGTTCAGTTAGTGTTTCTGTTAAGTACTTCCTCTGTTCCTAAATATAAGTCATTTTAGAGATTCCACTACAAACTACATATAGATGTATATAGACATATTTTAGAACGCAGATTCACTCATTTTGCTCACTATGTAGTCCATAGTGGAATCTCTAGAAAGACTTAGGAACGGAGGGAGTAGTTAGCTAGTTTTCAGCTCGCCGTAGGAATCGTGATGGGATGGCATGGATCACGCATTCCTCGCCGCGACCATGTAGGGATCTTGCACATTCGAGTGTCGTAGGATGGCATGACCTGTAAGCTTGGCGCGCATGACCATTTCTTGCTTGTTTTCAGGAGCTCATTTGAGTTCAGATAAATAAGGGGAGAAACAGAAAAACTACCAAGTTGTTAGAGGATCGCAAAACCTCTGTGTCTTCCATCTCTCCCCCACGCGTTCGTTCTCTGTGATCGTGCTTGCTAGTTTCTGCAACAACATGATTTTGTGACCGGTCACTGACCTGGCCGGTCGCCTATATGTATAGGGGTCGTTTGAGGAGCCGGCTGTTGATGCTCTAACTCCATGCTCGGCAACAGGACGGTGGAATCGGCAGCATCAGTTCCCAGCGCATGTACAGCGGGAACTCATCGTTCTCTGATGCCTTGTCACACACTGATGCCGTACCCATCTCCAGTCTCCACGTTTTTTGAATGAGAAAATACCCATCACATGGTCTCAGCGTAGTCAGATTCACAGAAGGAGACGGCGATGGGTGCCCTTCTCCCATCCATTCATATGGTCTGAGCGTATCCTAGCCAGAAGATACCCAGCACCAAACAAGGACCGATCACAGCCTCTAGTATTGGCCTTATTCTTGTACTGGTTGTACTCTTGTTCAAATTATCACAAATTCAAAGCCAATCCACACAAACCAACCACATAAGTGGAGTACTGTCTGGTTGTACTCTTGTTCAGATTATTCAATGGAGGCGACGGCGCCATGCGTTGGCAAGTCCCGACATCGACATCAGAGGAGGACAAACGGAAAAGTCTTCTGTTATGACTTTTTCTTTGGACTTGTTGCTTTTGCTCTCGACATCAGAGGAGGACATAAGAAGGCATGCATTCCATACCCATCGCATCAGGCATTAGCGGCGCACACTCAGTCTCAGATAGCCAAGCCAAACCACGAGCCGGCTCCCATCCTTGCAAGCAAGCATGAGGCCTCAGGCGCTGCTCCTCGCGTTGGCCGTCGTCGCCGTCCTAACAGCGCTGCCCCTCACACATGGCCAAGGTGAGGGACCCTTCTTTCTTTCTTGATTCGAAATCGCTTCTGTTTTGCTCCTCGCCGATCGAGTAACTCAAAGTCACCAGTGTAGCAGTTCATTGATATTGGTTGCTGCCTGCAGGGGCAAGCCCGTGGCCGTGCTGCGACAAGTGCGGCGTGTGCACCAAGTCCATCCCACCGCAGTGCAGGTGCCAGGATGTGTCGCCGACCGGATGCAACTCGGCTTGCAAGAGCTGCGTCAGGTCCACCGCCGGCTTCCAGTGCGTGGACAGCATCACCAACTTCTGCGAGCGCCGCTGCACGCCCGCCGCGTGATTGCACGGCGGATCATCTCCTGTTGTCGCTTGCCTGAATAATGCCGATTAGCTTGTGCCTTCATTTTCTCTCATTCGTTCGGAGCTTCCTCTGCATGCATCTTGGTGTGGATAGACGCCTAGAAGAAATGAGTGTTTGATGATTTCTTGTTGTTTCTTACAATGTTTTAAATAAATGAAGAGCATATTCTATGTTCAAAATCTTCTCGGTTGAAAGTGGATAGGTGTTCATTTCAAGGATGTCAAAAAACAACCTGCTTTCAGATGGAGCCTTTTGGCTTCTAGCCTAACCGAACATCCTACGTTGAACATGGTTTGTTTTGAACATCCTTGATATGACCCTAAATTTTGCTAGTATGTGGGCATGTCCATGATAAGCATCCATGCCAGGTTCGAAAGAAAAAGTATTTAATATTATAAATGAAACAAGTACTTAAAACTTATATTTTAAGTTTTTAACATACTCCCTCTGTAAACTAATATAAGAGCATTTAGATTACTAAAGTAGTGATCTAAACGCTCTTATATTTGTTTACGGAGGGAGTACCTAATAAATACAAAGAAATAAATTAAAAACAGTAAATGCTTTTCTAAATAAATATTTGAAGGAAAAAAATTAAAAGTGCAAGCATATTTTTGAAAAAAGAAAAAAAGGAAATGGGAAAATGAAAATGAAACGAAAAAACAAAAAATGAACAGAAAGAAGAAAATAACTAGTGGGAAAAAGACCTGTTCGCTAAAGTAAACTGGTCGGCGGTCGCTGAGGGACTACTAGAACTGTGCATGGTGTCTTTAATTATGATATTTAATTTGCCACACCATGCACCCCAGGGATTCTAAAACTGTGCATTTTGACGTGAGTTATCTATCACATATCTAAAACTGTGCATTTTGCATTTGAAGAGAAACAAAATAAATGCACAACTTCAGGGGATGCTCAACATGCATTGAAGAATCCCAAATCAAATTTTTTCCTATAATCTAATTCTAACATTTAACCAATTTGGCATGAATCACCAAAAAATGGGGCGATTGGAGATTTGTTAGACTAAGTATATATTAGATATACGTATTGTAACATAACCTGCATTTTGTATGGTTCCCTCTTATAAATATATGACAGCCGTACCTACCAAGGATATCGAGCATTGTTCCAAATCCTAATATGTCTAACATGGTATCAGACGACGCATTCGATCCGCGCCGTGCTTCCGCCTCCTCTGCCACCGCTGCGTCGGCCTCCGCCGCCGTGCCGGCTCCGTCAACCCTGGCGACGGAATCGCCGTTCATGGCATCGACCCCGCTCGCCTGGGCTCGTCCGGCTGCATCGGGCTCGCGTCCTCCAGCGCCCCGATCGCCACCGATCCATCCATCGCTTGCCAATGATGCATCGGTCTCGCGTGATGCTTCTCTTGCAGCGAACTCTACACAGCAGCCCTACGGCCAGGGCCGGTCCTGAGAATTTGGGGGCCCGGGGCGAAACTCAAATCCGAGGCCCCCCTTAGTACAAATACTAAAATAATAGCCACTTTTTGAGCGGCGATACCTTGGTGCCGCTCATTTAGGCGAAAGGATGACTACCATCTACTCCCTCCGTTCCAAAATATAAGTCTTTGTAGAGATTCCACTATGAACCACATATGGATGTATATAGATGCATTTTAAGTGTAGATTCATTCATTTTGCTCCGTATGTAGTCCATCTAGTGGAATCCCTACAAAGACTTATATTTAGAAACGGAGGGAGTAGCAAATAATGTATGCACCAAGCCTCAACACAAACCATCTAGAGTGTCCATAAGTTACCGCATTAAAATATCCTATATGTATACATGAATTATTATCAATAAACACTTAGTGCATCGAAAAATGTTAATACCAAAGAGGGACATACCTTCTGTAAACACATGATCATGGTGGCTGGTGGACGCGATGCATATGTCTGGTCTCCTCTTGGTGACTCGGCATCTCACTTGTCGGTGTGGCTCCTCGTGGTGACTCGGTATCTCACTCGTCGGCATGGCCACATGAGGGGTGACGATAGGAAATCTCGGGGTCACATGTCATCACACACATCCAAAGAGCTGGTACCTTTTTTGAGGAAAAACAATGGTCATGAATTGATTGCTTACCTATTATATTTGTTCGACGAATGTAATTCGCAAATTTGTGGTTAAAGATCTAAAGGTACCTTACACGTCCTTCAAAATTCAGTCAAATGTCCATGTATCCAAATTTCAGTTGTAACATTCTCGAATCAAATCCGGAACAAAAACAAAATACTGTTGCATCCTGCCCCATACATTGTTTGGTTTTGCTGCTGCTCAACATGTACCTTTCCTGAAACTTCATTATCAATATATGGTCACGACCGAGTCATGAGAGTAAAAAGGATCTCAAGCTTTTCCATCTTTATCACATAACAAGTATATATGGGCTACAGATAATGAACTATAGATCGCGGGTAGGAGGAATCAAGCAATCAGGAAGCGTATGCGTGTGGGAATCAGGAAGGAAGAAGGGGTCGCTGCGTACTAATTGATCTGCGAGGAAAAGATGCACGAAGCGTCAATGAACTTCCCATGGATCGAAGTGCATCATCAGCGGCGCGGGCCGGAATATCTTCCAAGGTTTGCGCGGAGGAATCCCAAATCCTCCACTGCGTCGCTGGAATAGATGGATCTCTGAGTCGCCTACGCGTCGCCTGGGTTCGACCTTTGGACAGTTGGACGAAGCAACACAGGCCCTGGTGGGGGCCCCTTGATTTCGAGGGCCCGGGGCGGTCGCCCCTCCTGCCCCCCCTCAGGGCCGGGCCTGCCTACGGCGTGCATGCATCAGGTCCCCGCGATGCGTTCTACACAGCAAACTACAGCTCCAACGCGCCGCTGTCCCGTGATGCGTCTCTCGCGCCGCAGCTCCATGGCGCCTCTGCGCAACTTCCCTACGGCGGGCCTCCGTCTCGCGATGCGCCGCCGGCTCCAGGTGCCCTACGGCGGGCCATATCCCATGCCGTACGTCGCGCCATCGCTGGTGCCGTATGCTTCGTCCTCCGTGGTGCCCTACAAGACGCCGTATGGCGCGCCCTACGCCGCTCATGCGCCGTCCGTCACGCCGCCCCTGCAGCCCTACGGTGTATCTACTACGGCGCCCTACGGTCATCATCAACACTACCGTGCGCCTCCGTCGACTGATGCGCTGATCCCATACAGTGCTCCTCCGACGTACGACTCGCATCTCTTTGCATCGGTGGCTGAACCAGGACCGTTTCACTTCGCTCATCTGGTGACCTGAAACTCTCTGCCGATAACTATTTCCTGTGGCGCGCTCAGGTGTTGCCGCTGATGCATAGTCACTATCTTGAGGGGTATGTTGACGGTACTCTTCCGTGTCCTCCGGCCATGCTTCCGGTGCCCTCGGCTGCTGGTGGTTCTGTCATTGTGTCCAACCCTGCTCATCGTCGGTGGATTGCTCAGGATCAGGCTATTCTGGGTGCCATTCAGTCCTCGCTCAATCCCTCCGTGGCCGGCATGATGGTCTTTGCCGCGACGTCAAGGGACGCATGGGCCACGCTCGACTCCAGCTTCTCCTCACAGTCGCTGGCTCGTTCTTCTGCCATCCGTAATCAGCTGGGTGAGGTCAAGAAAAATGATCTCTCCGTCACGGCCTTCTTCAACAAGGTCAAAAACCTGGTTGATAGACTGTCATCCATTGGGAAGCCTCTCCGTGATGAGGAGTTCACTTCATTCATTCTCAATGGGCTTGATGAGGACTATGATTCTCTCGTTGAAAACATCAATGGACGTGACACGCCGATGCCGCCTCGCGATCTCTATGCACGCCTCCTCAACACCGAATAGAGGCTCTCTGCTCGCCGCTCCGTTGGCGTCTACACGGAGGGTCCTTCTGCGAACGCCGCTCTCCGCAGGGGCGCCCGCGGTGCCAAGCAGAAAGCGCCGCCGACCTCGAGCAACCAGCCCCGTCCACCCACTCAACCTCCGACGGCTGGCCGCAAGCGGCTCCACTGCGAGGCATGTGGTGGTGGGGTTGAGTGTCAACTCTGCGGCATTGAGGGGCACTTGGCGTCTCGCTGCCATCGTCGCTTTAAACGAGATTTTCTTGGCATTGGAAACAATGGGAAGGGCAATGAGAAGCAAGCTGCTCTCGCTACACCGGATCCCGGGTTCACACCTTCATACTCGGTGGATCCTGCCTGGTACATGGACACGGGCGCTACGGACCATTTGACGAGCCAGCTTGACAAGCTGGCCACTCGCCAGCCCTACACCGGTCACGATCAGGTCCGCACGGCCAATGGATCAGGTATGCCCATCTCACATGTTGGTCAGGCATCTCTCCTTTCACGTACCACTAAAACCTTGCGTCTGCTTGATGTCCTTCGTGTTCCTTCAGTCACACGTAGTTTACTCTCGGTTCCTAAATTAACTCGTGACAACAATGTGTTTGTTGAGTTTCACCCTTTCCATTTTTTTGTTAAGGACCGGGACACGAGGGACGTTCTTCTTAGTGGTCGAGCTTGCGACGGCTTATACGCGCTTGATGTGCCACGAGTCTCTCAAGTTTTCAGTGGTGTTCGGGTGTCATCGTCGCAGTGGCACTCTCGCCTTGGCCACCCCGCTACTCCCATTTGTGCGCCATGTGCTTCATCGTCATCGTCTTCCTGTTGAGTCGAGTAATAAGGAGTTTCTAGTGTGTGATGCCTGTCAACAAGGCAAGAGTCATCAGTTGCCTTTTTCTGTATCAAGTCGTGTTGTCACGGCTCCTCTTGAACTTGTGTTTTCAAACGTGTGGGGCTATGCCCAAACTTCTGTTAGTGGTCACAACTATTATGTCAGTTTCATCAATGCTTTCAGTCGCTTTACTTGGATTTATCTTATTAAGCGCAAATCTGATGTGTTTCATGTCTTTATGCAATTTCAAGCACATGTTGAACGATTGCTTAAGCACAAAATTATCCATGTTCAGTCAGACTGGGGGGGGGGGTGAGTATCCTGAGAAGCTTGGCATCTCACACCATGTGTCTTGTCCTCATACACATCAGCAGAATGGTGCAGCTGAACGCAAGCACCGTCACATAGTTGAAACTGGCCTGACACTTCTTGCACATGCCTCTGTCCCGTTTCGGTTCTGGAGCGATGCTTTTGTTACTGCCTGTTTTTTTGATAAACAGATTCCCACACGACGTCTTCACATGAAGTCTCCGCTAGAAGTGTTGCTTAATGAAACTCCAGATTACTCCCTCCTCAAAGTGTTCGGCTGTGCGTGTTGGCCGCATCTTCGTCCGTACAATAAGCATAAACTTGAGTATCGATCCAAACAATGTGTGTTTCTTGGGTACAGTCCTCTCCACAAAAGTTACAAGTGTCTTCACATTCCGACAAATCGTGTTTACATTTCTCGTGATGTTGTGTTTGATGAGACTGTCTTCCCGTTTTCCACGCTCACATCACCCACAGATACTCCCGTCACCGAGTTGCACTCTTTTCCAGTTTTGCTTGATCAATTTGTGGATGCTGCATATTCTCCTATGTTGTTGCCTAACCATGGTGCAGGGACTGGACGAGGCGCTCGACTTGAGCTTCTGGATGATGATACAGCCACACCTGCACCAGCTGCTGCTACGCCGGACGAGGCGCTCGACGAGGCTGCCCCCGTCACTACCCCGTCTGACCCCGACGTCGATCACGCATGCATGTCCCATGCACGTGGATCCGACGGGGTGCCCGAATCGCCTGGGCCAGCGGCCTCGCTGTCGCCTGGGCCGGCCGAACCTGCGGAGCTGTCGGCCGGGCCGGCTGGACCCGCGGCGCTATCCCCTGGGCCGAGGGCCTCGCAGGTCACTGAGTCTTCGTCGCCCGGTCCGTCGATGCCGGTCACGCCCGGTCTGTCTTCGCCGACCCTGACCGTGCCACCAGATGCACTTGTTGACTCGCCCGCCGGCGCGTCCTCCTCGCTGCTGATGGACAACGCCTCCTCTGATGTGGCAGCTCCAGCGCCATCACCTCCTGTCGTCCTGCGTCCCCATACTCGCAGCAAAAGTGGCATCTTCCAACCGAAGAAGCGCACTGATGGCACTGTCGCGTGGCTTGCGGCCTGTGTGGCGCATGCTGAGGCTGACCCTACGACTGAACCACGACATTTTCGAGCAGCGCTTGGCATCCCACATTGGCGTGCTGCGATGGAGCAGGAGATTCATGCTCTTCAAAGAAACAACACTTGGCATCTTGTTCCACCTCCATCTGGTGTCAATATCATTGACTCTAAATGGGTATTTAAGGTGAAGAAACATGCTGATGGCTCCATTGAGAGGTACAAGGCACGCTTGGTTGCCAAGGGATTCAAACAACGGTACGGCATTGATTACGAAGACACATTCAGTCCTGTTATTAAACCAACTACTATTCGTGTTCTTCTCTCTTTGGCTGTTACTCGCGGATGGTCGCTTCGACAGCTTGACGTTCAGAATGCCTTTCTCCATGGAGTTCTGGAAGAAGAGGTGTATATGCGTCAGCCGCCAGGTTTTGTTGATCCTGCTCAGCCACATCATTTGTGTCGCCTTGTCAAAGCTCTCTATGGTTTGAAGCAGGCCCCGCGTGCATGGCATGCCCGTCTTGGCGCTGCTCTTCGTGCACATGGGTTTGTTCCTTCTACAACAGACACGTCTCTGTTTATTCTTCAGCGACCTGAGGTGACTATGTACATTCTGGTCTATGTTGATGACATCATCCTTGTCAGTTCGTCTGCTTCTGCTACGCATAGGCTTGTGTCCTCTCTTGGTGCTGAGTTTGCTGTTAAGGATCTTGGGAAACTGCGTTATTTTCTGGGCCTAGAGGTTCTTCATTCTGATAGTGGCTTGACTCTTACTCAGAAGAAGTACTCTCAGGATGTCCTGCGTCGTGCAGGTATGTTGCAGTGCAAGTATGCTACGACTCCCATGTCTGCGACAGACAAACTGACAGCTCTTGCTGGTGACTTGCTCTCTCCTGAGGATGCCACTGAGTACCACAACATTGTGGGCGGACTGCAGTACTTGCTCATTACTCGACCAGACATATTATTTGCAGTTAACCGTGTGTGTTAGTATCTTCATGCACCACGTGATTCTCACTGGTCAGCTGTTAAGCGCATCTTGTGCTATGTTTGTCACACTGGTTCATATGGTCTCCATTTTCAGCCTGCACGTTCTGGACTGATCTCAGCATTTTCTGATGCCGATTGGGCTGGTAGTCCTAATGATCGGGGATCCACGGGGGGACATGCTGTGTTCTTTGGGCCTAACTTGATCGCCTGGCAAGCTCGCAAGCAAGCTACGGTGTCTCGGAGTAGTACCGAAGCTGAGTACAAAGCTATTGCTAATGCCACAGCTGAGATCATGTGGGTGCAGTCATTGCTTCGAGAGTTGAAGGTCTCCCCAACTCAGCCGCCTGTTTTTTGGTGTGATAATATCGGTGCCACATACCTTTCATCCAATTCAGTATTTCATGCCCGAACGAAGCACATCAAAGTTGACTATCATTTTGTGAGGGAACGTGTTGCTCAGAAGCTCCTTCAGATTAAGTTTGTTTCTTCTAAGGATCAGCTTGCGGATATTTTCACTAAACCCTTGCCCTTGCCTTCTTTTGAAGGATGTCGTCGCAATCTTAACCTTCTGAGTGTTTCAGGACATAGTTAAGATTGAGGGAGGGTGTTAGACTAAGTATATATATGAGATATACGTGTTGTAACATAACCTGTATTTTGTATGGTTTCTTCTTATAAATATATGACAGCCGTACCCACCAAAGGTATCGAGCATTGTTCCAAACCCTAATATGTCTAACAAGATTGAAAGTTCATCTAGGCCCTCTAAGTTGGTTTTGATGAATAATGAAGAAAGATTAAGGGACCAATGTGTTTTTTTATCACCACAAGGAAGTATTATAGGCACTGGTAACCCCCGCCCACCCCACCCAAAGGAAAGAGAAAGGAAGACTACAATTTTATGAGTTTCTATTTTTCTTGGCTTCCGGTGATTCCAAGAAATAACATTGCGTAATGAGAAAACTCATAGTATATTCAAGGAAATGCTAGAAAAGTAGCTCAATGCTTTATGTTAAACTCTTTGTTGTCTGGAGTTTGTGTTGGATTTAAGATAGTTCAGAGTGTCTGAGCTATAGCTCGGAGTATCCAGGATATACCTGGAGTGTCCGGGATAAAATTGTATGTCTGAGCTATAGCTCGGAGTAATCCTGAGTTGTAGCCAGTCCAGACATCTATATTTGGGGCAGCTAAACGGCAATGTAGGATCCTCACAAGGATCCACGTTTAGGGTCAACTACTCGTGTTGATGCATTTATTCTTCTGCTTTACTTTACAAGCTTGCTTATTTTGCTTATATTTGTTGACTTCGTATAGGTTGTTCACTTAGTTATTGCATTAGTGAACTTTCAATTCCACAATTGTATGAAAAAAGTGTTTTTGAATAAAATTTGGTAAGTCGCATATTCATATACCCCGTCTAGTCGACACCGTTGATCTTTCACACCTACTAGTGCTCATCTCGATCCACCTCCGTGTGGCGGCTCGATGGCACCATTCGAAGAAGCTGGCCGCAACCCTCACCGCGCAGGGGCGGCCGGTGTTGCCCACCATCATCCCACTTGTATCCAAGGAGATCTAGGAGGTGTCCGCTCTTGTTGGCTCACTCCGCAATTACCTCATGATGGGGACCGTGCTCCTCAAGGAAGATGCACAGCAGCACACTGCCGGGGACAGTGAATCGCTATGCGGCAACATCGCAAACGGATCGACGTGGACCGTTCCTAGGCCGGCCCGGCACAAGCACGTCAATGTTCTAGGGTTGAGCGACACCTGAGGCATTTTGTGCCAACATGGCACATTAGGAGAGCTGGTCGGATTGGGCTGATATGGCATGGCTATATCCTGAGGCATATCGGGCTCACGTCGTGCTAGCCCGACAAGGCCCAAGTCCCACCTTAAGAAGAAGAAAACAACTACACGCATGCACACACATGTGTGTCTTCTATTCATAATTGGAAAATATTTAAAATGATCAATGATTGTGTTCCAAAGCGTACATACTACACAACACAATAATTACAGACCGAACCAAGTGATCTGGCTTAGGCACGCTAACAGCTCATATCATGTCCTACTCGCCAGTTGGTAGCGAGCGGCTCTTGTAGCTCTCAATGCTCGAACTGGATAGGAAATGCCCGATCTGGATATGAAATGTCACATGAACGTTCACTGCTTCAAGAATAATTCCATGTTGTTGCATCCTTGTGGATTCAATAGAAGGCACATTCCGTGCGCTCACGTTGAGTGGTACCATTCGGTACTCAATGTTGAGGTCCTTGAGGACTTTCATCATCTCCTGGAGCACCAGCTCCCTCCTCACGCACCTCATCCCCATGTCCTGGAAGTTGAACGTGTGACAGAGCCATATGGATATTTTTAGTTTGTTGGCCTCATCTACATCTTGAAGGACAACCATCGCCCCTGGGTACCAATGCTCTTTCTTGTTGTTGATGCATCTGGAGTCATAAGTGTAAAAATTGGTTAGTTTGATGTGGTATTCTAAATGACACAAGTAAAAAACATAGAAAACTTCCAAAATTATGTTTCACGTTTAGTTGTCAACATGCTCATAGTTCAGTTGTTAACAAATCAGTTTTGATCAAACCATGTGATAAAGGCACTAATACGAACCGTAGTATTCTTTCCTTCATGAGTGCTAGTTTCACTACTGGTGTGGCTATGTGGATATAGAAGTCAATTCCTTCTCCCATATCAGGACTCCTGCAGAAGTTCATAATCGGTATGTTGGCCAGTACATTGTTTGGATAATATATCTTCAGGTTGTCATAACGGAGAAAGACTGTTGTCAAGATATTCATTTCCTCGACAACAACCTGAAATTCAGGTGGTTAAAACTTCCAATGAGTCCAAGCTAAAATTAGATTTAATGAGCAAAAGAGCAAGAAAAAGATTACCACACCTAAACTTCCTCAATTTCACAGCGGTCACCAACATCAAAAGGATGCATCACAAATAAGAAAACAACTGCCTCAAAATTGCCTTCAAAGTGTCTCCAAATACAATAATTGCCACCAAAAATGGTGAACTGAGGAAAACAAGGAAATTCGTTGTCGCTATGCCAAGAATATGAAGCCAGAGAACAAACACGATGATGCCACCAACAACATTAGTCATCTGGTTGAGCTTGGGTACTGCAATTTTTGTATCATTAAGGGTTAGGGCAAGGGCTTTGCACTCTCTAAATGCATTCACCTACAGAAGAATACATGTAAAAATATTTGGAAAGGCATCTTCAAAAGTCAGAAGTCAATTCTATTTCCTTATTGCAACTTAATTAGCTAGTGAGGTCATAATTACCATCCACCCCTGTCCTCCTTCTAAAAGATCCATTGCTTTGAATGCTTCCTCCTGCCTCATGAAGTGCATCAAGTCTGCCAAGTATATGTACCTACATTATTCGTACATTCAAGATAAAGAATCTGAATCATTAAGTTGCCACTATATTCAAACTACCACATTTGGAATATTAAAGGGCAGCCCGGTGCATGTAGCTCCTGCTTGCGCAGGGTCCGGGGAAGGGTCCGACCACTTTGGGTCTATTGTACGCATCCTTTCCCTACATTTCTGCAAGAGGCTGTTTCCAGGACTTGAACCCGTGACCTCCTGGTCACAAGGCAACAACTTTACCGCTGCGCCAAGGCTCCCCTTCCACATTTGGAATATTAAAACGAGAAAATTTGTAAACTTCTATAATCCATCCTGTCTGCAATCTTTATCTTTACCTAATAATAAAGGACGGAGGCTTTCATAGTTCT
>NW_021287255.1:0-1196 GCF_002162155.2 Triticum dicoccoides
TGTGTTGTTCCTACCTTGCTATGCCTGCTATGCTTAGAGTCGTGTCAGGTCTGGTTCATCTGGGTGATGGGCTAGAGTGAAATGTTTATGTTGGTAATGAGAGTGGTGTGGTGAACACGATTTGGTAAAGGTATCGATGAGAGGCCATGTAGGAGTACATGGTGGGTTGTTTCATTGAAGCCGACCTTAAGCACTGAGATCTGTATGTGTGATTTAAGAATCAGCTACTACCATGCATTGGGCCCGAAACCAATGGACCCTCTCGGCTTCTTATTCACCCTAGTTCTCCGTCCAGGAGTTGCAAGTAGTTTCTGGTGTTTGTAGCCTACTGGAGGCCGTGGACAGCGCTGACCGTAGGGGTGGGCTGTGATGCGGTACGTACGTGGCACGGTGTACCGGATACCCGTTAGGTATCTCGGGAACCCTGTTCACATTGTTCGGGGCCGTATGGGAAACCTCGGCCGGACTCCCTGCGGATGGAACCTGGATAGGCGATAAACCTGGACTGGAGGCTTAGGTGATTAGGTAGGTCGTGGCCGACACCCACGTTGGGATTCCGCTTGAAGGTTGCCGAGTACATGTCGTGTAAACGACGGTAAGTGGTGAGAGCGTGTATGAAGGAGTACACCCCTGCAGGGTTAACATGATCTATTCGAATAGTCGCGTCCGCGGTAAAGGACTACTAGGTTGCCTATACAGTTCATAGACAAGTAAATGGAAACTGTTAAAAGCCTCAAGATAAGTGTGAGTGCCGAGGATGGCTCTTCCGTAGGAAGACGGAGGTGGATCCTCGGTAGTGTATTGAAGTGGTGAGTAGTGGACTCGTGTGCGAAAAACCATTTCAAGTTGAAGTATCGTAGGATAGTCTAGCCAAGAGTCAAAGCTGGCTTGCTGCAATAACTCCACCAACCCTTCTTGATAATATGCATGTATGTAGGATCTGATGTAAGTCTTGCTGAGTACCTTTGTACTCATGTTGCTATAATTTACATTTTTACAGAAGACGCTGCAACCCCTTCTGATGGGTTCTATGTAGACGTTGACATCAACGAGTAGGCTAAAGGCCCAGGTGGTGACCCTGAGCTTGTGAAGGACCATGTAGTATAGCTAGGCTTTCCAAGCCTCTTTTATTTTACTAAGTTGTCTGTACTCAGACAAGTTACTTCCGCTGCTGGTTTGTATGACTGTATGACTTG
>NW_021287256.1:0-1231 GCF_002162155.2 Triticum dicoccoides
TGGGCCATAAATAATGTTGCCATGTTTCTAAAGTCCGAACAAGAGCATATAATTCTTTATCATAAGTAGAATAATTCAGACTAGGCCCACTCAATTTTTCAGAAAAGTATGCAACAGGTTTGCCATCTTGTAATAACACACCTCCTAATCCAAATCCACTAGCATCACATTCAAGCTCAAAAGTCTTATTAAAATCAGGAAGTTGGAGTAAAGGAGCATGTGTCAACTTATCTTTCAATACCGTGAAGGCTTCTTCCTGTGCGGTACCCCAAACAAAAGGCACATCCTTCTTTGTAAGCTCGTTGAGAGGTGCAGCAATGGTGCTGAAATCTCTCACAAAACGCCTATAGAATCCAGCGAGGCCAAGAAAACTCCTCACTTGTGTGACCGTTTTGGGCTGCGGCCAACTCTCAATAGCTTCAATCTTGGCTTTGTCAACTTCAATTCCCTGTGGAGTAACAACATAGCCAAGAAAAGATACTCGGTCGGTGCAAAAGGTGCACTTCCCAAGGTTACCAAACAAACGTGCATCACGTAGAGCAATAAAAACAGCACGTAAATGTTCCAAATGTTCTTCCAAAGATATGCTATAAATCAGTATGTCATCAAAGTAAACTACCACAAATCGTCCAATGAAAGCACGTAAAACTTCGTTCATTAATCTCATGAAAGTACTAGGTGCATTAGTTAACCCAAAAGGCATGACTAACCACTCATATAATCCAAACTTAGTTTTAAATGCTGTTTTCCATTCATCTCCCAATTTCATACGAATTTGGCGGTAGCCACTACGCAAATCAACTTTGGAGAATATTGTAGAACCACTCAATTCATCAAGCATATCATCTAGCCTAGGAATAGGATGACGATAACGAATAGTAATATTATTAATGCCTCTACAATCAACACACATACGTGATGTACCATCCTTTTTCGGCACTAGAATAATAGGAACAGCACAAGGACTAAGGGATTCGCGTATATAACCTTTGTCGAGAAGCTCTTGTACTTGGCGCATAATCTCCTTCGTCTCCTCTGGATTGGTACGGTATGGTGCACGGTTTGGCAGTGAAGCACCGGGAATTAAGTCAATCTGATGCTCAATCCCTCGAATAGGCGGTAATCCCGGTGGCACGTCTTGTGGAAAGACGTCAGCGAACTCCTGCAAAATGTTAGTGACAGCAGGAGGCAAAGAGGAAGGCACGTCCTCGAATGAAAATAATGCCTCTTT
>NW_021287257.1:0-1106 GCF_002162155.2 Triticum dicoccoides
GCGTACGCGTTGGGTTCCACCATATTATCAACGTGAATTGCTTCAAAAATTGCAGCGTTTAAGACAAGGGAAAAATTCTGTAGAAGAATATTATCAGGAATTACAAACTGGCATGATTAGATGTGGTATTGTTGAGGAGAATGAAGCTATGCTTGCACGTTTTCTGGGTGGATTAAATAGAGAGATTCAGACCATTCTAGACTATAAGGAGTATACTAATATCACTCGTTTATTCCATCTTGCTTGTAAAGCTGAACGTGAAGTGCAGGATCGACAAGCATTGGGGCGAACTAACTTTTCTGCAGGCCGACCTTCATCATGGACACCACGTGCATCTTCTACTTCAACTGCACCAGCACCTCCATCCGGTGCCACCTCCAGCCGTGATACAAGAAAACAGGCACAACCGCCATTATCTGCCAAGAGCGCACCTGCGGGGCCTGCACAGCGTTCTTCTTCTTCCATGGCATCAACAGGGCACACAAGTGATATTATTTGTCGTCGTTGTAAGGGAGGAGGTCATTATGCGAGAGAATGCAAATCTCCGCGTGTGATGATTGCTACCGCGGATGGTGGATATGAGTCCGCAAGTGACTATGATGAGGAGACTTTGGCTCTTATTACACGTGAAGAACTTGGTGGAGATGATTCTGATCATGAGACGCAATACATGGCTCCTGAAGACGCTGACAGGTATGAATGTTTAGTTGCTCAACGTGTTTTGAGTGTGCAGGTCACACAAGCTGAGCAAAATCAGAGGCACAATTTGTTCCATACCAAGGGAGTTGTGAAGGAACGTTCTGTGCGCGTCATCATAGACGGAGGGAGCTGCAACAACTTGGCTAGCATGGAGATGGTGGAGAAGCTTTCTCTCACCACAAGACCACATCCACATCCTTATTACATCCAATGGTTCAACAACAGCGGCAAGGTTAAGGTAACACGTACTGTTCGTGTGCATTTTAGTATCTCTACATATGCTGATTATGTTGATTGTGATGTGGTACCTATGCAAGCATGTTCCTTATTACTTGGTAGACCATGGCAATTTGATAAAAATTCTGTACACCATGGTAGAAACAATCACTATACTCTTGTTCATAAGG
>NW_021287258.1:0-591 GCF_002162155.2 Triticum dicoccoides
AAAAGGAAGAAAAAAACAGAAGAAAAAAACAGAAGAAAAAAGGAAAAACAGAAGAAAAAAACCAACAGAAGAAAAACATAAGAAAAAAACAGAAGAAAAAAGGAAAAAGGAAAAAAGGAAGAAAAAAACAGAAGAAAAAAACAGAAGAAAAAGGAAGAAAAAAACAGAAGAAAAAAACAGAAGAAAAAAGGAAAAACAGAAGAAAAAAACAAACAGAAGAAAAACATAAGAAAAAAACAGAAGAAAAAAGGAAAAAGGAAAAAAGGAAGAAAAAAAGAAAATATGCCACCTACTGGGCCACCACGGCCTGAATACGACTAGAAACCCATTAAAGGGCCAGGATTCAGGCCCGCAGAAGGCCCAGTAGGCCCACAGGCATACAGTGACAGAATAGGCCCGTAAGCCTGCATTTGAGAGGAGCTCGAAGTGGTAAGCGCAGCCGCGCTTATAAACCACTGTCGAAGCCTCTCGGCTAGCGAGGTGGGACTAAACATCCCACCGCACCGCGCCAGTTCTAGCACAGCCCTTTAGTCGCGGTTGGGGAGGCGGACCGCGACTAAAGGATACCTTTAGTCGCGGTTGGGGTGGCGG
>NW_021287259.1:0-1484 GCF_002162155.2 Triticum dicoccoides
CTTTTTTTTGACTTGTAATGTGGCAATAAAAAAATACTTTAACTAGGCCTTTTGGGTCGGGGGGGGGGGGTGTCGTGCTGGGCTGCCTGCTAGCGAACAAGAAAAGCGGTGGCTGGGAGTTTGCTCGAAAGATGAGAGCAACTAGTTGAGGAGTGCTCCGAATGAACACATGGGGTGGGCTGAGAGCGCGCGCTCTCAGCCACCGTCACGTGTCATGCTACGAGCGCTACTCCGGATTTTGTGTTTTCATTTGGGTTTTTCGTGAAAAAAAGTTCGTCAAAACCTATATGAACATGGGATCTAGTTTTAAAGATCTCGATGCAAGTAATCCAACGGTGAAAACGGTTCGAGATTTGGACGCACGGTTTAAGAGATAAAACGTTTTGAAATAAACGAATCTGCGAAAAAGGAAAAACTCCTAGGTTGCAACAACTGGTGCAAATGCAGCGCACCACTTGTCACAACCTAAGGAGATGGGAGTGATCGTTGGAAGGAGTACTACTCAATTAGTGATTTCGTCGAACGATTCGTTCGATGGGAGGGGGGCAACCCCTTAGCGATGGAACGGCATCATTGAGAACTAGTGCGTAAACAAGGTATCTTTCAGAGCCCTCAAGGAACTCATTCCTTCATCATGAGGTTTATTGTAGAGCTTGATATACTCAAAGATAAACAACCATCATCGGGCGGTGGGCGACCCTGGTTCTAGAAACCATCAACCAGCGATCATGAGCTCCCCTCAGGGCTTCGCAAAGATTCACGTGGACGCCGGTGTCCGACATGGAAGAGGAGGCTCGGCAGCTACGGTGTGTAGAGATAGTGATGGCAATGTCCTCGGAAGTTCAGCTCTAGTCATTCAGGGAATTGACGACCCTGCCACATTAGAGGCTATCGCATGTAAAGAAGCAATATCTTTGGCGGAGGATCTCCATATTCAACAATTCATTGTTGCTTCAGCCTCGATACAAGTGGTGGAGGATATCAAGAACTTTAGCCGTGGCACCTACAGGGCCATTATTAGCGAGATTAATGTTAGAGCGTCATTATTTTGGTGTAGTTTTACTTCTGAATGTCATGCCGTCAATTTTGAGGCATATAGTTTAGTCAAGTTTGCTTTGTAACTAGGTCAAGGGAGTCACTTTTGGTTTGGTCCCACACGTTGTGGCTTATTATGAATAAAACTTTGTTTTCCCTAAAAAAGAGAGGAATTCTTTTAAAAAACAAGGAATTCCAAATATTTCCTCCCTTTGTAAAATGAAACACGCTTAGTGGCTCATGAACACAAGACTCTTAAAAGATACTGGTAGTGGTTCTAGTTCAAAACAGAGGTAGTATATTTTAGCAAACACGAAATATAACCAAGATCAACCTGCTTGTTTCGACAGCATAAAGCAGATGAACTGCACGATTAACTGACAGAAGCAAGTTAATTTCTCTTCGTGCCACTTGGAATAATGTCTATAGAAATCAGATGATAGACGGAA
>NW_021287260.1:0-1849 GCF_002162155.2 Triticum dicoccoides
GGCCCAATGCGTGGTAGTAGCTGAATCATGGATCACAAACACAGAACTCAGTTCCTGAGGACGGCTGCAATGAGACAACCCACCATGTACTCCTACATGGCCTCTCACCGCTACCTTTACCAAAACGTGTTCACACACTTAGCTCACACACAGTAGGACATGTTCACACGCCTCTGATTCATCCCCGATGAATCAGACCTGACTCAACTCTAAGCAGTAGCAGGCATGACAAACAAGCAAGAATGAGTAGGCACAACAGGGCTCAAACAACTCCTACCCATGCTAGTGGGTTTCATCTATTTACTGTGGAATGACAGGTCATGCAAAGGATAAAGGGGTTCAGCTACCGCAGCAAGTAACAGATGAATCGTTGTTGTCCTAATGCAGTAAAAGAGAGCAGGAGCGAGAGAGTGGGATTGTATCGGAATGAACAAGGGGGTTTTGCTTGCCTGGCACTTCTGAAGATAACATTGAGTTTTCATCAGTGTCAACGATCACATCATCGGTATCACGTCTATCGAGAGGGGACAAATACCGGCAACACAGAAGGGAACACAATCAATGCAATGCACAATATGATGCATGATCATGACATGGCAAAATGAATGTGTTTTGGGCTAATGCATCTAGCAACAAGTTAAATGGGGTTGGTTTGAATACAAGATTCAAATTCAAACCCCATATGTGATTATTTAAATGCCATTTAATTGATTTGTGCTAAACAGCATCTATAAGTTGTTCTAACATGCATGAAAATGGTACAGATGGATTCCTTGAATTTTTCTGATAATTTTTCATATATAAATTATTTAATTTGGAGTTACGGTTGAATTTCTATGATTTATTGAAGTTTTAGCTATTTTCTGGAATTTCCTGATTATTTTTAAATCCAGAAAATACTTATTGCGTCAGCCCCACGTCACAGTGACGTCAGCAGGGTCAACCGGGCGCCCCAGGTCAAACCTGACGTGTGGGGGCCACACGTCAGTGACACAGGAGCTAATCCCGGTCAAACCCAGCGCTGACTGGGGTTTGACCAGGGGTGGGGCCCACTGTCAGTGGCTGTGGGGGGTGTTTAGCGTGGTCATTAGCGCTAATTAAGCGTGCCACGTCGGCAGTCGCCGGAGTTTCGCCGGCGACGACCCAAAACGCGGCGGAGATGCACCGGGGTGGCTCGGGTTTTGTCTATACTGCACCGTTCGGTGCGCCCTTTGGCTCTACGGGGAGCTGGCGCGATGGCGCGTCGGATGGTCGTGGTCTCCGGGCCTGGGGTGGCCGGAGTCGACGGCGGCGAGCTCGGTTGCGGCCGCCGGAGCTCGGGTGAGACACAGGCGACCACTAGGGGGCACGAGAGGGCGAGCTGCGGCAGGCAACGGGCTCGTGGAGACGTTCTGAGCACGATGGTGCACTCAGGTGGGAGCTCCAGTGGCTCTGGCCACGACGGCGACGAGGCACGGCGGCAGCGAGCTTCGGCCGTGGTGGAAGAAGGAGCTAGGGGACGAAATCAGGTGCGGGGAGTGAGGGGAAGAGAAGAGGAGCTCACGGGGAGTCGGACGAGACGCTAAGTGGGCTCGGGGACGTCCTGTCGGCGGCGAATCGAACGGCGGCGATTGCCGGCCGTGGCGATGAAGATGGCGGTGATGGCGTGGCTACAGGGCACCCGGCGTCGCATGCGCCGTGGTGCAGCTTCATGGGGTCGGGACGGAGCTCAGGGGTGTGGAGAGGGAGCGAGGGGGTGACTGTGGCCGCGAGGGAGCTCGTCGGTGACGGCGGGCTCCATTCGGTCGCGGGAGGGGGAGCAGAGGAGCGAGGGGGAGGGAGGTCCAGAGAGCGAGGGAGAAGTGAGAGG
>NW_021287261.1:0-1827 GCF_002162155.2 Triticum dicoccoides
TTTTTTTTTCTTTTTTGAGGAAATGTGATACGGTACAAATTAACAATTAGCAGAGTAAGAACTGAAGATTTACACTACCTGGCAGTCAGATTCAGCTCCGGAGAAGCACGTGCCGACCTTAGTTTAGGAGGCAAAGTTCATGCCCATCTAAGCAAGATTCTCTAGTCTAGTACTAAAAACGGAAGTTTCCGTTATTTATCAGCAGTACCAAACTAGTAAAATTGAACTCTGAAAATTGAGGCAAAATATTAGAAAGCAAATGAGGGTTTTTTCTTCAGAAATGAAAATCTTGCCGGGTAAATCCATACTGCATATGCTAAACACTCCACTCAAGGAAAGGAAAGGAAACCCTAAGGTGGCGGAAAATATCACCATTGCGATTGACGACACTTGAACTCTGATTTATGGATCAATGATCTGCAACATTATTGATGGAATCTTCTGCTTCCAAGCTGAAAACACATATATCCCAAAAAAGGTTTGAACATTTTCTAGAACAACAAAGTTAAAGCAAGTGGGATCTTAGGGGATCCACAATGTGTTGTTGCCAAATTTGAGCATTAAACCGGACGTGGCATCGGCACCATATTTAGCATTATGTCGACAACGTATGTGATTCCAAATATCTGTATAGTTGGTCCCACCACTGAATAGAATAGGATAGAGAACTGACCACCTCTCTCCTTTATCTAGATTTCAATGTCATTGTGCTCCTGCTCGATGTTGTGCCCAAGCGCTCTTCTGACAACATATACTTTTTTTATTGCATTGGGCTAGCTTGGCATCAGTGTTCACAGAGGCATTGGGTCCCTCTTTTCTTCTTTTGGCATTACCCTTCACAATGATGAAACTAATGCTAAAAGCCATTTTGGCATTTGGCACTACCTATTTGGCATGGAAAACGTTAAAAAACATCTGAATGGTCTCTCTCTCTCTCTCTCTTAAGCCTCCTTCGACGCTTGCCACGCGTCCATGTGGGCTGGCCCTCGCTCACCGCTTTATTGCTTCCTCTCCCTTATCTCTTCTCCACGAGTGTGAGCCACTCATTCCTTTCCTCTGTTTCTTCTTCCATTAGCACACTGTAGCACAGACCAGCGGCCATTGCTCGTCGCCTTACACCAGCGCCGCCACCGCCACCGCCTCGCGTTGCTGCAGCCCTTGCTCCTGTAACACTGATGTTCTGCACCGCCGCTGCAAACCACCATCGCCGTTTTGCAAGCACACGGGTCCAGATGCAATGGGAAGTGACTACCTGGGGAGCGAGGGGGGCAAGGCCGCCTATGCGCGAGCGTTGGTTTGGCTATGAAGCCGGTGATGGAAATATGCCCTAGATGCAATAATAAAATGGTTATTATTATATTTCCTTAAGCATGATAAAGGTTTATTATTCATGCTAGAATTGTATTGACCGGAAACTTAAATACATGTGTGAATACATAAACAAATACCGTGTCCCTAGTAAGCCTCTACTAGACTAGCTCATTGATCAAAGATGGTTAAGGTTTCCTAACCATAGACATGTGTTGTCATTTGATAATGGGATCACATTAGTAGGAGAATGATGTGATGGACAAGACCGATCCGTTAGCTTAGCATATGATTGTTTAGTTTATTGCTACTACTTTCTTGAATGTCAAATACATGTTCCTTCGACCATGAGATCATGCAACTCCCGGATACCGGAGGGATACCTTGTGTGCTATCAAACGTCACAATGTAACTGGGTGATCATAAAGATGCTCTACAGGTATCTCCGAAGGTGTTTGTTGAGTTGGCATAGATCGAGATTGGGATTTGTCACTCCGAGTATTGGAGAGGTATCTCTGG
>NW_021287262.1:0-973 GCF_002162155.2 Triticum dicoccoides
AGGCCAGTTTTAGAATTCTTTGACTCCTCATATCAACTCGGAATTGAGTGATTCTTTTTGCATTGGAAAGCTTGAGTTAGTAGCATTCTTTGAAAGAATTTATCAAAAAATTGTCTCAAACTTTTCAAGAGGAAAGTTGGAGAGAGAGTTGTTGTATATCCTGCTTGGCAGTTGTTTTTCATCATTATCTTCACTGCCGTTGTGATCTTCACTTATATCTTGCTGTCAAGAGCTACTTAGTATCCTTCATTGATGCTAGTTGTGCTACGCCGTGACCTCATTAGTGTTCTAGGCTCGCGTCTCTAGTCCGGTCTAGCCTAGGACCAGCATAGTACCGTCGTTGAGCGTTTATTCAACATTGCATCTTTGAATTGATTATTGCTAATCTTTTGCTACCATATATAGCCAACCCAGCTCCACATATTTCTACACCGTGTATACATACGCTCCCCTGGCAATCGCTTTACTCAATATTCGGAGTTACTTGACACCGCTGGTTGCCGATCACCGCCTGTTGTATGGTAAGAACTTGTAAGACATTGATATTTGCTTTACTGTGAGCGTTTTACCACCACATCCTAGTAGTTATAGGAACATTATTTTTGGGTTTTGTTTCTTGTTCTACTAATCATGACAGGATCCAGAATCAATTCATGGGCTTTGTCGATCGCGGGAGACGTGCCACCACCTTTGCAAATACCACAACCGTCACGAGAGGTGCACAAACATCCAAATGCACATGATCAGGTTAATGTATCTATACCACCATTTAATGGCCGTTTTAAACCTGCTTTATATATTGAATGGGAGTTCGACATAAAAAATATATTTGCTTCCCATAATTTCGATGAACATAAAAAGGTTAAGGTTGCGGTTGGTTCTTTCACTGGTTATGCTTTGGTTTGGTGGAGTGAATATTGTCGGTTACACCCTGATTATATACCTACTACTTGGGATGATTTGAAACTTGCCA
>NW_021287263.1:0-1469 GCF_002162155.2 Triticum dicoccoides
GTCAATCATTGGATTATTTTATTCAAATCTTCAAATAGCCAACATGGCTGGATTTTATTATAGTTATCAATAACCAGTATTATGATCAAGGTTTTCAAAGTCGCTTTAGCGCAATGGCTATCATATTATCAATGGATATGATTTATTCTACAATTGAAGGAATAGTCCTGAGTCGCTGCAGGCTTACAACCCGGCACTTGGGGGCTACATTATTCAAGTTAAAATTACATCAAATACACAAGTCTCATGTCGCTGCAAGCATGCACCATGACACTTGGGGGCTAATGCAAAGTCATTTTTTCCTCATCTTATTGAAGACCCGACTCATCACATTATAATGAGCCGGCCCTTGGGGGCTACCAATTGCTCCTGTCAACAATTCAAGTCCCTGATCATTATTGCATAAATGACCCGGCCCTTGGGGGCTACATTGGTTGAAGTTTTTATGAGCATAAGGCAGTTTCAAGTCCCAGGTTGTTGCAGGCATGACAACCCGGCACTTGCGGGCTACATATATGGAGTATTCAGTTTTTTGCTAGTGACTGAGATGAACAACATGGATTTCTTCAAAGTGGCAGTAATTATATGGAAACAAGTCTCAAATCATCACTTTGTTCTGTTCAAGACTTGGGGGCTACAGGTAATCTACTACCACTATAAAAGGAAGAGAGGGGCAGATCCAAACAATCAGGCCCATCCATCATCAAGATCTAATGACCCTTAATCCTTCGGTGTTTAACGCTGCCAACCACACACGCATTAAGCCACTGACAATCCATCGATCGCTAACCCTGCCCTATCGTTCGGAAAAAAATCGCACACCCGCACGATTTCCCCGCACGACCTCTCGCCCACGTAGCCTCCCGCACACTTGCACACCAGTATCGATCGCTAATCCATCGATCCTCCTCACGCGCCGTTCGTCTCGCACCCTCCCGTCCGTCGTCGCACCCTTCGCCGCGGGAGCTGCCGCCGGAGCCGCCCGTCGCGCCCTCCGCCGCGGGTCACCGCGGGAGCCGCCGCTGGCGCTGCCCGTCGCGCCCTCCGACGCCCGAGCTGTCACCAGAGCCGGAGCAGCCGCACCTTAGCCGCGGGAGACCCCTTCCCCGTGGGGGAGCCGCCGCGTGAGCCGCCCGAGCCGCTCAGCTTGGAGTCCTCAACCGCCGCCGCGCACGCATGTGAGAGCAGCGCGACCCTAGAGGTTCCTATTGGGTTGGGTACCGTACTGATGGTTGATGCGTCCGGCGGGTTGGGGATTGGGCTACAGGTGCGGCGACGGAGGGGGAGTACGATGAGGTTCTGGGCAGCTCTCCTCTCTCACACAGACGGTGCGGACACACACCGGCAACCCAGGCAACCAGTGGGACCTCATGGACCGCTACCTCCAGGTTCGTCCCCTCCTCCTCATGCTCCGCCTGAATCACGATGGGGAATGTGTTGTCTGATGCGGGTGGATTTGGTTAGATTCT
>NW_021287264.1:0-949 GCF_002162155.2 Triticum dicoccoides
TTCTCCGGTACTATGGAGAGAGCAACAGATTTGTTGGAAATCATACATACCGATGTATGTGGTCCGATGAATATTGAAGCTCGTGGCGGATATCGTTATTTTCTCACCTTCACAGATGATTTGAGCAGATATGGATATATCTACTTAATGAAGCATAAGTCTGAAACATTTGAAAAGTTCAAAGAATTTCAGAGTGAAGTTGAAAATCATCGTAACAAGAAAATAAAGTTTCTACGATCTGATCGTGGAGGAGAATATTTGAGTTACGAGTTTGGTGTACATTTGAAAAACTGTGGAATAGTTTCGCAACTCACGCCCCCCGGAACACCACAGCGTAATGGTGTGTCTGAACGTCGTAATCGTACTTTACTAGATATGGTGCGATCTATGATGTCTCTTACAGATTTACCGCTATCATTTTGGGGATATGCTTTAGAGACGGCCGCATTCACGTTAAATAGGGCACCATCAAAATCCGTTGAAGACGACGCCTTATGAACTATGGTTTGGCAAGAAACCAAAGTTGTCGTTTCTTAAAGTTTGGGGCTGCGATGCTTATGTGAAAAAGCTTCAACCTGATAAGCTCGAACCCAAATCGGAGAAATGTGTATTCATAGGATACCCAAAGGAAATTGTTGGGTACACCTTCTATCACAGATCCGAAGGCAAAACATTTGTTGCTAAGAATGGATCATTTCTAGAGAAGGAGTTTCTCTCGAAAGAAGTGAGTGGGAGGAAAGTAGAACTTGACGAGGTAACTGTACCTGCTCCCTTACTGGAAAGTAGTTCATCACAGAAAACTGTTTCAGTGACACCTACACCAGTTAGTGAGGAAGCCAATGATAATGATCATGAAACTTCAGATCAAGATACTACTGAACTTCGTAGATCAACCAGAGTAAGATCCGCACCAGAGTGGTATGGTAATCCTGTTCTGGAGGTCATGCTA
>NW_021287265.1:0-1812 GCF_002162155.2 Triticum dicoccoides
CTGAATAATATGTTGACGAATGAAAATAATTGGACTCTTCCTAAGCCAATTCCTAGGCAATTCCTGAACCAATTAAGCCAACTCCTGAGCCTATTCCTAAACCCACTCCGAAGAAGAGAGGTGTTTTATTTCTCAGTCATGAAGATATGCAAGAGGCAAAGAAATCAATGAAAGAAAAAGGTATTAAAGCTGAAGATGTTAAGAATTTACCTCCTATTGAAGAAATACATGGTATTAATATACCGCCTGTTGAAGAACCACATTGTCTTGATAACCCGACACAGGTAGTAAAGGTAAATTCTCTCTATAGATATGATAAAGTTGAAATCCCCTCTACTAAATTGCATAGCCCATGCTTAGATGAATTTGATGAATTTATGGCTAGACAAGAAAATTTTAATGCTTATGTTGGTAGAGAGTTAAAGAATAATGCTTTTGAGATAGGACGTGTAAGCGATAATCTGGCTAGAGTTAAATATGAACTCAAACTCGTTAGCAAATATGCTTCTATGGTTGCTACTCAAGCTGAGCAAGTACTTAAAACTCAAAATGATTTGCTTGATGAATTAAATAATAAAAATGACTTTGTTGTTAGAGTGGCTACTAGAACAGGTAGAATGACTCAGGAAACCTTTGTATCCTGAAGGCCACCCTAAGAGAATCGAGCAAGATTCTCAGATAAATAATTTAGAGGCACCTAGTTCTTCTAAAAAGAGGAAAAAGAAAGACGATAGAACCTTGCATGCTTCTAGTGAACCTACTGTAGACACATGTCACGCCCAATATGCGACCCTATCCAAAAGGAACTCGAAGGTCCCACCAAGGATAGACCCGCATATTGAAATGCTTTTGCAAGGTGGATATCATTACATCAACATTACATAATAGATGGGGATACATACAAAAGGCATACAATGCCACACGAATACAACATCATCTTACATAAGAGCACCATCCAACTAAGGATGAAACACAAACAGAAACTCAAACGACATCCACCCTTCTAGCCCAGGGTGCCGACATGGAACCTATCCCCTGATCGAAGAAGACGCAGAAGAAGAACTCCAAAACAAGTAACATCACTCTCGCGTCATGATCATCGCAACCTGCACCTGCAACTGTTGTTTTAGTAATCTATGAGCCACGAGGACTCAGCAATCCCATTACCATGGGTATCAAGACTAGCAAAGCTTAATGGGAAAGGAAGGGGTAAAGTGGTGAGGTTGCAGCAGCGACTAAGCAAGTACGGTGGCTAAAATACGCAAATGATAGCGAGAAGAGAAGCAAAGGAACGGTCGTGAAGCTAGCAATGATCAAGAGGTAATCCTGAACTCCTACTTACGTCAATCATAACCCAAAACCGTGTTCACTTCCCGGACTCCGCCGAGAAGAGACCATCACGGCTACACACGCGGTTGATGCGTTTTAATTCGAATCTGGTGTCAAGTTATCTACAACCGGACATTAACAAATTCCCATCTGCCACATAACCGCGGGCACAACTTTCAAAAGTTTATACCCTGCAGGGGTGTCCCAACTTAGCCCATGATAAGCTCTCGCGATCAACGAAGGATATACCTTCTCCCAGGAAGACCCGATCAGTCTCGGAATCCCGGTTTACAAGACATTTCGACAATGGTAAAACAAGACCAGCAAAGCCGCCCGATGTGCCGACAAATCCCGATAGGAGCTGCACATATCTCGTTCTCAGGGCAACACCGGATGAGACTAGCTACGAGTAAAACCAACCCTCAAGTTTCCCCGAGGTGGCCCCGCAGGCAGCTCAGTTTGGACCAACACTCGAAGGAGCAC
>NW_021287266.1:0-2787 GCF_002162155.2 Triticum dicoccoides
GTTTCGTTCGATTTGATTCTTTTTGCAAACCGGAGTTCTTAAGTTGAACTTTCGGGTTAGATCTCTTACTTGAGTTTTACCTGTGCATTAGATGAGTACTTATTGTATGCTTGTTGTTTGTCTGCGATAGAATACCCGGAGTGCGGCGCCTGTTACTTCGAATCTCTAGGTTTCGCGGATCATCAGCAAGGCAAGTAACACTTGATCATACCTTTCCTACTACCCAGTTTTATTGCATTAGATCAAATCCTCAAACATTGCATGACTAGGATCTAATTAAATTGTGGGATGGGAAGTAGTTGAGGTAGTACCTATTACCTGTTTATTATCAAACCTTTGGGAGTTACCTCTATGTTGCTTATTGTGCCATGCTATGCTAGTAGACGTGGATTGGGTGAGTGATATCCATGACAGATGTGAGTTTGTTAATTAATGGTTTATCTAAGGTGGCAACTTAAACACACATCTGGGTGGATTGAGGCACCTGGGTAATCCAGGATTTGCCTGTTTTCTTTTGGACCGCCACCCAGGCTCAAAGGGATCATGAGATTATTCATGCTAGAAACTTCCATGTGCAGCCACAAGCTATTATGGGCTCCAGCATAGTTGACTAAGTCGTGCGAACTCTTACAGTGGTAGACTAGCAGATGTAGGGGATGTAGGTGGTACGGTCTACCCGATCGTAAGGTGCTAGCGCTTCTGAAAGACTATGTCTCGGTCATCCGTCTTCTCAAACACCATGTAGTGCGAGAAACCAAACGGAGGCGATCGAGTCTTGTGGGGAAAAGTGCGCAAACCTCTGCAGAGTGTATAAACTAATCATGGTTAGCCGTGTCCTCGGTTATGGACATCTTGAGTATCTAGTACCTGGATTATCATGTGAATCTCAACTTGTTACCCTAAATTAATTTGGTTGGGTTTTGTTTAATGATGTTTAATTGGGATTGCGAAGGCTGTCAACCATTCTCAATGTTTAACAACCACCATGATAGTTAAATAAATGTATTCCTTTGCAGTAGGAAAAATTGGCTTTTCGCAAAACTGTAACCATAGAGCTTTCCACCAGCCAAATATGCATATAGAATAGCTGTTTCATTCCATTACTCTCTATGTGTTACATTGCCAGCATATTCCATGTGCTGACCCATTTTCGGGCTGCAAAGTTAATGTTGCAGACTTTTCAGACGATGATTAAGAAGTTTTTAGGTCGTGGTTCTATACTCAGTGATGCCGTTGGAGTTGATGGACTCGCTTATCTTCCAAGCCTTTTGTTGTTATCGTTATTAGATGGCCTTAAGCCATGTTTATTGTAATAAGTTCTCTATTGAGATACTCGATGTAATAAGTGTGTGATTGCTACTCTGTTATAAATCCTTCGAGTACTGTGTGGTGTCAGCATTACTGATCCAGGGATGACACCGGAGCACAGAGATTGGACCGTTTGAGGTCTGGTCGCTACACATAGCATTATAACAGATAATGGCACTAACTTGTCAAAAGGAGAGATGAAAGAATTATGTCAACATGAGCACATCCGACTTGATCTAGAATCAGTGGCTCACCCCCAATATAATGGTCAAGCGGAAAGGGCAAATCAAGAAATTCTACGGGGTATCAAACCAAGGCTTATGGTTCCCTTAAAGCGGATGCCGGGTTGCTGGGTCGAAGAGCTACCTTCTGTGTTATGGAGCATCAACACCACACCTAATAGGTCTACGGGTTACACGCCTTTCTTCATGGTTTATGGAGCAGAGGTGGTTCTTCCTAGTGACATCTGTCACGATTCACCCCGTGTGGCAGCTTATGTTGAAGCTGATAATGAGAAGGCGCGTAAGGATTCTCTGGACCTGTTGGATGAAGAGCGGGATCTTGCAGCAGCGCGTTTAGCGATTTATCAACAAGATCTTCGACGTTATCATAGTCGCCAGGTTAAAACTAGAACCTTTCAAGAAGGTGATTTGGTGCTCCGGCTCATCCAGGATCAGACTGATATGCATAAGTTATCCCCCCTTGGGAAGGACCCTTTGTGGTCAGCAAAAATCTGCACAATGAATCCTACTACCTCGTTGATGTTCGAGAGCATGAAGACTCACGTCAATCGGAGGAGGAGACAAAGCGACCATGGAACATAGCTCTCCTTCGGCCTTACTATACTAGAAGCCATAGGCTTTTTCACCTGTACATATTTATGACGGTGTATATACCATATAATAAACCGGAGCCTCCGTTATAAGCGGGGTATCTGTTCTTTCTTATATCATATGTGTGCTTTTACAAGTTAACGGTCAAAGCGGAGTCTTTGTTAAACCGGATTTAGCAACTGCATAAAGATAAAGAAAATCACTAGGGGGCTTGGTCATGTTTGAACCACAACTACACCTCTGATAGGCTTTTCAGCCACACAAGTTCAAATTTGTGGAGCAAAAGAGAGTATTATGCACTGTACAAACTCAAACATAGGCACACGCTGAGCATAGCCCACAAAGTTACTTGGGGGCTCTTTTTTGCAAAGCAACAAAGAGTTTGAAAGGACCCTCATAATTGGCTATCAAGCCACGGCTTGGAAGCCTGGTGTATTCACCTAAAACCCCGGGTTAACCTGCCTTCATCAAGTAAGCCACTCCTATCCAGGTTATCCTGGCATGACCCATCGAACATTTGACAAGTCAATCTTTTACAGACCCTGAACTTGTCATAGTTAAAATGGTGATTGGTTAATTGGAGGCCCATCTTAAAAGGCTTTGTTAAATGGTTTAACTCAGAGGCCTGGCAGCTCATGAAAAGCCT
>NW_021287267.1:0-2787 GCF_002162155.2 Triticum dicoccoides
GTTTCGTTCGATTTGATTCTTTTTGCAAACCGGAGTTCTTAAGTTGAACTTTCGGGTTAGATCTCTTACTTGAGTTTTACCTGTGCATTAGATGAGTACTTATTGTATGCTTGTTGTTTGTCTGCGATAGAATACCCGGAGTGCGGCGCCTGTTACTTCGAATCTCTAGGTTTCGCGGATCATCAGCAAGGCAAGTAACACTTGATCATACCTTTCCTACTACCCAGTTTTATTGCATTAGATCAAATCCTCAAACATTGCATGACTAGGATCTAATTAAATTGTGGGATGGGAAGTAGTTGAGGTAGTACCTATTACCTGTTTATTATCAAACCTTTGGGAGTTACCTCTATGTTGCTTATTGTGCCATGCTATGCTAGTAGACGTGGATTGGGTGAGTGATATCCATGACAGATGTGAGTTTGTTAATTAATGGTTTATCTAAGGTGGCAACTTAAACACACATCTGGGTGGATTGAGGCACCTGGGTAATCCAGGATTTGCCTGTTTTCTTTTGGACCGCCACCCAGGCTCAAAGGGATCATGAGATTATTCATGCTAGAAACTTCCATGTGCAGCCACAAGCTATTATGGGCTCCAGCATAGTTGACTAAGTCGTGCGAACTCTTACAGTGGTAGACTAGCAGATGTAGGGGATGTAGGTGGTACGGTCTACCCGATCGTAAGGTGCTAGCGCTTCTGAAAGACTATGTCTCGGTCATCCGTCTTCTCAAACACCATGTAGTGCGAGAAACCAAACGGAGGCGATCGAGTCTTGTGGGGAAAAGTGCGCAAACCTCTGCAGAGTGTATAAACTAATCATGGTTAGCCGTGTCCTCGGTTATGGACATCTTGAGTATCTAGTACCTGGATTATCATGTGAATCTCAACTTGTTACCCTAAATTAATTTGGTTGGGTTTTGTTTAATGATGTTTAATTGGGATTGCGAAGGCTGTCAACCATTCTCAATGTTTAACAACCACCATGATAGTTAAATAAATGTATTCCTTTGCAGTAGGAAAAATTGGCTTTTCGCAAAACTGTAACCATAGAGCTTTCCACCAGCCAAATATGCATATAGAATAGCTGTTTCATTCCATTACTCTCTATGTGTTACATTGCCAGCATATTCCATGTGCTGACCCATTTTCGGGCTGCAAAGTTAATGTTGCAGACTTTTCAGACGATGATTAAGAAGTTTTTAGGTCGTGGTTCTATACTCAGTGATGCCGTTGGAGTTGATGGACTCGCTTATCTTCCAAGCCTTTTGTTGTTATCGTTATTAGATGGCCTTAAGCCATGTTTATTGTAATAAGTTCTCTATTGAGATACTCGATGTAATAAGTGTGTGATTGCTACTCTGTTATAAATCCTTCGAGTACTGTGTGGTGTCAGCATTACTGATCCAGGGATGACACCGAAGCACAGAGATTGGACCGTTTGAGGTCTGGTCGCTACACATAGCATTAAAACAGATAATGGCACTAACTTGTCAAAAGGAGAGATGAAAGAATTATGTCAACATGAGCACATCCGACTTGATCTAGAATCAGTGGCTCACCCCCAATATAATGGTCAAGCGGAAAGGGCAAATCAAGAAATTCTACGGGGTATCAAACCAAGGCTTATGGTTCCCTTAAAGCGGATGTCGGGTTGCTGGGTCGAAGAGCTACCTTCTGTGTTATGGAGCATCAACACCACACCCAATAGGTCTACGGGTTACACGCCTTTCTTCATGGTTTATGGAGCAGAGGTGGTTCTTCCTAGTGACATCTGTCACGATTCACCCCGTGTGGCAGCTTATGTTGAAGCTGATAATGAGAAGGCGCGTAAGGATTCTCTGGACCTGTTGGATGAAGAGCGGGATCTTGCAGCAGCGCGTTTAGCGATTTATCAACAAGATCTTCGACGTTATCATAGTCGCCAGGTTAAAACTAGAACCTTTCAAGAAGGTGATTTGGTGCTCCGGCTCATCCAGGATCAGACTGATATGCATAAGTTATCCCCCCTTGGGAAGGACCCTTTGTGGTCAGCAAAAATCTGCACAATGAATCCTACTACCTCGTTGATGTTCGAGAGCATGAAGACTCACGTCAATCGGAGGAGGAGACAAAGCGACCATGGAACATAGCTCTCCTTCGGCCTTACTATACTAGAAGCCATAGGCTTTTTCACCTGTACATATTTATGACGGTGTATATACCATATAATAAACCGGAGCCTCCGTTATAAGCGGGGTATCTGTTCTTTCTTATATCATATGTGTGCTTTTACAAGTTAACGGTCAAAGCGGAGTCTTTGTTAAACCGGATTTAGCAACTGCATAAAGATAAAGAAAATCACTAGGGGGCTTGGTCATGTTTGAACCACAACTACACCTCTGATAGGCTTTTCAGCCACACAAGTTCAAATTTGTGGAGCAAAAGAGAGTATTATGCACTGTACAAACTCAAACATAGGCACACGCTGAGCATAGCCCACAAAGTTACTTGGGGGCTCTTTTTTGCAAAGCAACAAAGAGTTTGAAAGGACCCTCATAATTGGCTATCAAGCCACGGCTTGGAAGCCTGGTGTATTCACCTAAAACCCCGGGTTAACCTGCCTTCATCAAGTAAGCCACTCCTATCCAGGTTATCCTGGCATGACCCATCGAACATTTGACAAGTCAATCTTTTACAGACCCTGAACTTGTCATAGTTAAAATGGTGATTGGTTAATTGGAGGCCCATCTTAAAAGGCTTTGTTAAATGGTTTAACTCAGAGGCCTGGCAGCTCATGAAAAGCCT
>NW_021287268.1:0-1989 GCF_002162155.2 Triticum dicoccoides
CGGATATGTAGATCTCCTACCATTGTAACCGACTCTATGTAACCCTAGCCCTTTCCGGTGTCTATATAAACCGGAGGGTTTTAGTCCGTAGGACGAACAACCATTACAACAATCATACCATAGGCTAGCTTCTAGGGTTTAGCCTCCTTGATCTCGTGGTAGATCCACTCTTGTACTACCCATATCATCAATATCAATCAAGTAGGAGTAGGGTTTTACCTCCATTGAGAGGGCCCGAACCTGGGTAAAAACATCGTGTCCCTTGTCTCCTGTTACCATCCGCCTAGACGCACAGTTCGGGACCCCCTACCAGAGATCCGCCGGTTTTAACACCGACAGCCGTAATTCAGCCCGATTACTTAGCGGACTGTTAACGGGCCAGAAGTGACCATGGGCTGCTTTGATGACAAGTTTAGACTAGGCCATTGACGGGCCGATTTGACAGAGAATGTTGGGCCTTTAGCTGGGCCGGCCCATTATGGTCTGCAGAATCTTGTGGGCCTTTAGCTGCGCCGTCCCATTGTGGTCCACAAAATCTTGTGGGCCTTTAGCTGGGCCGGCCCATTATGGTCCGCTGAATTTTGTGGGCCTTTAGCTGGGCCGGACCATTATGGTCCGCTAAATCTTATGGGCCTTCGGTTGGGCCGACCCATTTAAACTTTGTGGGCCACTTTTGGGCCGGTCCACGTGTCAACATATCATAGGCCCATCTCGACCGTTGGATGAGTGACACCTGTGCCAACGCGGAGCTGACATGTGGATCCGTCAGCCAATGAGAATTTTACACGTGGAAAATCGGCATTGGTCGTGGCTGTTAACGCGTTATCGGATCCAAAATCCGACCCGATAGCTTAACGGCGTTCCGTTACGGTGGATGCCACGTGTGAGTCGCCCTTGACGAAAGCACTTCTGTGACGTGCGATTTAGCGTCATGGAAGTGGACACTTCCGTGATGATAATTTTGGTAATGTCATGGAACACTTCTACGACAGCATAGGTATGACTATGTTGATTCTGTCATAAATTTGTCATGGATGTACATGCATGACAAAAAACACGACCTACTATGACAAACACGTATCATCACGGAAGTGTATTTTTTTGTAGTGGATCCAAAGTTTCCAAATCACGTCTATAGACTCAACAAGGCCCTCTATGGCCTCAAGCAAGCACCTCGGGCATGGTATGATACATTGAAGGAATTCCTCACGAAGAAAGGCTTCCAACCCGGTTCACATGACCCAACTCTTTTCACCAAAGCATATGATGATGAATTATTCGTGTGCCAAATATACGTTGATGATATTATCTTTGGCTGTACTAACCAATGTTACAGTGACGAATTTGCCTATACGATGGGTGAGGAATATCAAATGTCCATGATGGGAGAGTTGAAATTCTTCTTAGGTCTTAAAATTTGTCAACAACACAATGGCATATTCATATCCCAGGAGAAATACCTCAAGGATGTGTTGAGGAAATTTGGCATGCAAGACTGTAAAGGCGTTGTCGGTGTCAAAACCGGCAGATCTCGGGTAGGGGGTCCCGAACTGTGCGTCTAGGCGGATGGTAACAGGAGACAAGGGACACGATGTTTTTACCCAGGTTCGGGCCCTCTGGATGGAGGTAAAACCCTACTCCTGCTTGATTGATATTGATGATATGGGTAGTACAAGAGTAGATCTACCACGAGATCAGAGAGGCTAAACCCTAGAAGCTAGCCTATGGTATGATTGTTGTTTGTCCTACGGATTAAAACCCTCCGGTTTATATAGGCACCAAAGAGGGTTAGGGTTACACAGAGTCGGTTACAATGGTAGGAGATCTACATATCCGTATCGCCAAGCTTGCCTTCCACGCCAAGGAAAGTCCCATCCGGACATGGGACGAAGTCTTCAATCTTGTATCTTCATAGTCCAGGAGTCCGACCGAAGATGATAGTTCGGCTATCCGGACACCCCCTAGTCCGGGACTCCCTCAGTAGCCCCT
>NW_021287269.1:0-1082 GCF_002162155.2 Triticum dicoccoides
GAACCACTTGATTGAGGTCGCGAGTGGCCATCTGAAAGCATAATCATAATGCAAGGCATTAGAATTTCTAGCAAAATTTCGGCAGCATAACAGCTGTAAATGCTCAAAAAGGATATTGAGACTTTTGACAAAGGATTTCGTACACACCCAACATGATCATATCAAAGTTCTGGAACCATTCTAACAACATAATGTGGTAGTAGAACTGAACTAGGCTTGTAACCATCAAACTTATAAGGTACTACTGATTAGTAACACGTGATCCTGATAGAGAGAGTAGATCCTAATTCCTTAACCCCCGGTGGAAGAATGGACTGACTCAGATCAGAAAGTCATAAGGTATAAGGAGTAAAAAGAGCCTTACGTTCCAACCCACAAACAATTCCCCTACATATAACTAAAGAATTTCTAGACTCAACATCGACCAGTTTGGCTTGGAGAACCTACAGGCAGTCCTGCTCTGATGCCAACGCTGTCAGGACCCCGACTCAATGTCACATCGATCTAGCTGGTAACACCTCATATCACTTTGCGGCCTCACGCACGGTATCCCCACGGGTGTCGTCTTACCTTTTCCCGGGACCGTTTGCGCCTTTTGGCTCGCGTATATGAAAGTGTCGCTAGCATCCATATGATAAAGAGCCCGGGCTGACATGACTAGTCGTAAACCCAAAGTGGCACAGACTTACAGGGACAGGCATCCATGACCCAGCTTCGAACGTGTCGGTCATCAGCAAGTGGGTCCGGGCTGTAGCACTGGGCTAGCAGGACTCCGGTAAACTGGGCTGTAGCGGGCTAACAGGACTCCGGTACTCAAAGCGTGACATTTCCCCGAAGGGACAGACACAGGAACGAAGAAGGACACATGCCGGCCAGCCTAAGTGTTCCAGAGCAGTAGCAAGCTACCATGGCTCAGCGGTAACACTAGGAGACATTTCCCGGTAAGAGAGGCTACTAAAGATAAACAACTAGATAGCCAGATCCCACACATACCAAGCATTTCAATCATACACACAATATGCTCGATATGTGCAAATACAACGAAGCATCACAACATGACTCTATGACACAAGTACTTTATT
>NW_021287270.1:0-7222 GCF_002162155.2 Triticum dicoccoides
AGCAGCTATAAGTTGTTCTAACATGCATGAAAATGATACAGATGGATTCCTTGAATTTTTCTGATAATTTTTCATATATAAATTATTTAATTTGGAGTTACGGTTAATTTTCTATGATTTATTGAAGTTTTAGGCATTTTCTGGAATTTTCTGAATTATAATAAATCCAGAAATGAATTTACTGCGTCAGCACTGCGTCACAGTGACGTCAGCAGGTCAACAGACGCTGCTGCTGGTCAAATCTGACGTGTGGGGGCCACACGTCAGTGACACAGGGCTAGTTAGTGTCAATGGCAGGTGGGGCCGGGTCAAAGGCCACGTCATCAAGTCAACTCTGTCATGTGGGGCCAGTCAACGTGTGACGTGGCCAGGTCAAACTGACCTGTGGGCCCGTGGGGGTTAGTTTAACACTTAACAGAAAATAATAAATATTAACTAAGGCGTGGGGCCCATACGTCAGTGGCTCTGGGGAGGTTAGCTGGGTCATTAGTGGTTAACTATACCGGGGTTAGGCCGACGGCTCGTCGCCGGCGAGGTCAGTGGCGGCGGAGCGCGTCGGGTTTCGCCCACAGGCGACCATTTGGACGGCGGATTGGTCCTACGCGTAGCTGGGGGTCGCGCGCGTCTGGTAGTGCAAGTGGGAGGAGCTGGGGTGGCCGGAGCTGCCGGCGGCGAGCTCTTTTGCGGCTGCCGGAGCTCGGGCAATCTTGGGGTGGCGTTACAGAGCACGGGAGGAGGCGTTGTGGGTGTCTACGGTTTCATGCGATCGTGCTGATCACGATGGTGGGCTCGGGAACGAGCTGCGGTGGCTGTGGCCACGGCCACGCCATGGCCGGCGGCGAGAAGCTCTCGGCCGCGGTGGGAGATGGGGCTAGGGGGCGAGAACGGAGGGGGCGAGCACAGGAGAGGCAGCGGAGGCTCACAGCGGATCCATTCGAGGCGGAGACGAGGCCGGGGATGGTCCGGAGCCGGCGAATCGAACGGCGGCGAGTTCCGGTGGCCGAGGAGGGGAACGGCGACGTGGGCGGCGATGCAGGGCTCCCAGCGTCACGTGAGTTGGTGGGGACGAAGAGGAAGGCGCGGCGGTTCCTCTGGAAGCGTCGCCGAGGCGAGGGGTGGACACTGGCCATGGTGGAGCTCGTCGGTGCTTTCGGGTGCTCGTGGTCGATCGTGAGAGAGAGAGAGCAGAGGGGATAGGGACGGAGGGAGAGATACGGGAGAGTGAGAGAGTTCGTGGGGGCCGCGTGGCGTCTCCAGGGAGTAGTGGAGGCAAGCAGGGAGGCAGGAGGTGGCCGAAGCAGGGAGGAGGTGGCCGGGGCGCGTGGCCGCGCGCGCCGGGCGCGTGCCCGTCCTCCTGGCAGAGGAGGAAGGCGACAGGGGAGGGAGGCGGCGGTGGGCTGGGCCAGCGGGAGGAGCTGGCCAGCTGGGCCGGCTACAGGTAAGTGGCCCAGGTAGTCTCTCTCTCTCTTTCTTTTTTAATTATGTTTTCTATTTTGCAGGTTTGTTTTGAATTTGGTTTTGAAACCAATTCAATTTATTTTGCTTCTGACAATAATTTTAGGAGCTAAAAGAATTAAAACAATGCTCCACAAAATATTTCAGAATTATTGGACCTATATTTATTTAATAGTAGATATAAATCCAATTCAAATAATTATGATTTAAATTCAAAGTCCCAAAAATAAATCCTTAAAAAATGTTCAATATTTTGGTTGGGACCAGAACCCTTACCAAAATTTATCAACATTTTAAGAAGAGCACTTTTGGAGCAATGAATGAGATTTCTAGGGTTTTTGCCCCTCTTTTATTTAGGGTTTTGAGGCTTCCGATATTCCTCAATTCAAGTTTCAAAAATATAGACATGATGCACACATGAAGCTAACCTAGAGCAATGCCTGAAGCTAGGGATGTGACAACTCACCCCCACTAAACAAGAATCTCGTCTCGAGATTCAAGCGTAGGGTAGGATGAAGGGGAAACGCAAACTAGTACAATCTTCACGATCCAGGGTGCACTTCAGTTGAACGTTGATTCATTCACCATCATTGTCTTGATGTCTTGTTCTGAGAAATCCTGCCAACATGACATGGAGGGAAGAAGGAGACTCTAGAAGGGTCGATCTTCTCGAAGATCGAACAACTCAGGATTAACTCCCGGAAGGTGACATAGCAACATCTCTCAAGCTGAGAGACGAAGCATACCTCTAGAGGGACGGAGTGGAGCAGGTGACGAGGTTCACTAGGTAGACAGCAATTTCATACCTAAGAAGGTGGTAAACGATTGTCAACGTAGCGAGGAGTTGAATTGCCATGACACCATAACGATGCACCTTAGGGAAGGTGACTCATAGAAATATCCCCTTAAGTGGCAAAAAGAATTACTTTTGATTCAAAGATCATTGAAACTCTTTATACCAGCCTAAGGCAATCACAAGCGATCATTTGGAGGGGGTCGGTAGAATGGCATACTCGGACTTGGATGATGTGGATTACCTTGTTGAAGACAACGTAATGGATGAATTTGCTTATCACCGAAAATGGAAGAGACCCATGGTAGAATGGCACATTGGTGGTGCAAGCTGGGAACAAAATGCAAATGCTGGGAATGATTCTGGTAACTGGGGAAGAACCCAACAATAGAGAGTGAATTCACTGTTTGAAAAGGTCATAGCATTGCCGAGGAAGCTGAGAGCAAACCCAGTTAGTGCCGAAGACAACACCTAGCGCTTGTGCGTGCTCTCAAGAACTTGAGCATTTCCACAATCATCAAGATTCTACCAATATCCGTGTCAAGGATCCTGGCAACACAGCTTGCTACCATGACGAATGATGATGGATGATGCAGATGCAAAGGAAGATAACACTTTCTCAGATTTCACCCTAGCGAGGCCAAGGAAACAAAATCTGGATGATCGACCGAGAGACATTTAGCACTCCGCTTCTAATGTTCTCCTTGATGTGCTAGCGGAACCCATTCATAAATATGGTTTGATATCTAGAACATCAAGTAAAAGGTCGGACTTCGGGATCTCAAAATCCATAGGGGCAACTAGGGAGTAAATCCTACGAAATCCCTATGGGGAGGTGGCCAACTTCCTCAATCAAGATATTATAATAACAGGTCTTCCGGCTGGGTGGTGCTGGCCACGACATCCACTTTACCAGTTATCGAGGAACCAATATTATAGTTCTTGGGGAAATGTTCCAACCATCATATCTGCCTGAGATTCAGATCTGGTTGGTGTCAGAATATTCCAGACCCATCGAGTCTAGGAAGAAAAATGAAAGTTTGCAACACAAATGGACGAGATGACGTTGCGAGATTCTCGGGAAATGAACTACGATAGCAAGCTCCAAAACATGAGCTGGATCTGCTACAAACATGTGAACACGTTGTCCCAGACAAGCATGGCCACGTAGTAGTCTTATAATTAAACACTACCGAGTTCAGGTGGGGAACCATCATCGAGGATATCGAAGTCTTTACGCAAGTCCATGGATTAGATCCCAAGCATAGACTTCTTTTCCTTGAACAAGTCAATCAGTGGCTTGGTGTGCTAGGATATACCTATGGAATGAAGATGATCAGTCTAACAGACCACAGAATTCTTCGCACGTGCATGACTGATTTGGGATGATTCCAAAAGAAACAAAACAATCTTTCTCGAATTCACGACGGCAACTTACATCAAATGCACGTGAATCAAAGGGAGTCACTTCTTTCATCCAAACATATACCTCAGAGACGGAACTCGAAGGCATTGTTTACAAAGTTTCCAACACTAGCTTAATGTCCAACATGATTCATGGGGGGAGACAAAATGCTACTGATGGGCTCAACAGCAACTCATCGGAATTTCCATATCACTGGATTTCCACCATCATGTGAACACGGTGATAGCATTGGTCAGAACCAAAAGATATAATGGTGTATGCTCGAGGGATCAACCACGAGGAAGACAACATTACGAACATCGTTGGTTCTGACTTGATTTGACGATAGCCCACACTCAAATCAAAGGATTGATAAGACAATAGGTCCAGCAACTGATCACAGGGACCAATCGATGAAGATATCATCTTTCTTCAATACACACTACACAAGAATATCCTTTTGGGACGAACTAAGTCAGGCAAGCTTTTATCTTCCAACTCTCCAAGTTGTTGTCTAGCTTAACCAACTAGCTCAGGGATATCTAACACCGATTCTTGGAGAGAAGGTGGTTCACAAGAAACCAACTTGATCACGAGCTCAACATAGCGGTCAGGTGACAACCTGGTAATACTTCCGAGAAGATCTTCGGAAATCATGAACCACCGATATGTTACTAAGCTCGAGAACAATCTTGCTTTTCAGGGCAAGATGATATGATCAAATGAGCGAGGACTTAACAAATCCTATCTCATCAATCGAGGAGTGCACCAGGAAAATGGACTAGGTAGCACAATCAACCTTAGGGTGATGATTCAATAGTCAACTCGCTAAGGATGACGTTATTGTCCATTTAACTACCAAGCAACGGAGTTGCTAGGAGTATTGATTTCACACATCATGATTCACTTGTCGGCACTCCGGCTGCAACAACACGGAACCGAGGAATGAAAAAAAAGGATGGCGTGAAGTATCACTATGTCAAGAATTCACAAAAGGTGGTGCAATTCTCATGAAATTCCTGTCATAAAGAAGGTAATACTTCAGGGTAGAGCAGACCAGAAGCTGGATTGTAACTTGATCTGCGGAACACAACTACTTTGACCCAATCCTAGATATGGATGAGGTACTGGAGTTTGTTTCTCCTAGTCATTCGGGACAGAATGGCTTGACGGACCACAAGGGTACTAGGCATCGGTAAACGAATGCATGCGTACCCTTGACTATCAATTGATAGACGAAGGTCAGAATGCAACTAAAGAGAACAACTCAAAGGAACATATAATTTTCTGAGTTGTGGATGCATAGATTAGTATGTCGAACCAAGTTCAACATATTTCTTCCGGATAACCCATGCGGAAAGGTAGAACTGGCAGAGCCACAATATATAATGGAGAACTCATCAAAAATAATACTGTTGTGATATTTCAGTTCAACGAGGAACTTCTGCCATAAGTAGTTCATGGTATCTGGAAGAAGAAGATACCACGGACTTCAAGGACTATCGCAAAGGTTACTAATATCCTAAAGGCACTAACAATTACTATCAACACGAAGTAGGTGGAGTGAATCTCGGGTTCAAGAACCCAGGAACAGAATACCTACTACTAAGTAGCATCACGGGATGCTTCCGAGAATAAAGGCCAGAATCATCACACTGGGAACACAAATCATGGCTAAATTACTAGATGATCCCCTGAGACACCTAGGGTCATAATAATTATTCCAACATAATGTCAAGGCAATAGAATACCTCAACTCAACAATTAGTGTGATTGAGCTGGCATAAAGGAACATCGAAACCAGAGGGAGAGGATTTTGCAAATGCATCAGACTATTGAGAAACCTGGAATGACTCGGACAGCATAACGGCTGTAAATGCTCAGAAAAGGTTTGAGACATTCACAAAATTGGTGGCATAACCACTCAGAAGCACAATATCAAGGTTCCGAGATCAACAATTAACATACGGAAGTAGTAGGAACTGAACTGAGACTTAAATCCAACAATCTTATAAGTCTACTGATTAGTAACACGTGATCCTAATAGAAAGAAGAGATAGCCTAGTTCTTAATCCCCGTAGAAGAGAAGATGATGACTCAGATCAGAAGGCCATGAGGTATAAGGAGTAAAAAGAGCCTTACGTTCCATCCCACAATCAATTCCCTTATATAACTAAAGAATTTCTAGACTCAACTTCGACCAGTTTGGCTTGGTAATCCTACAGGCAGTCAAGCTCTGATACCAACGCTGTCAGGACCCCGACTCAATGCCACATCGATCTAGCATGTAACACCTCATATCACTTTGCGGCCTCACGCACGGTATTCCCACGGGTGTCTCCTTACCTTTGCCCGGGACCGTTTGCGCCTTTTGGCACACGTATATGACAGTGTCGCTAGCATCCATATGATAAGGAGCCCGGGCTGACATGGCTAGTCGTAAACCCAAAGTGGCACAGACTTACAGGGACAGGCATCCATGACCCAGCATCGAACGTGTCGGTCATCAGCGAGTGAATCCAGGCTGTAGCACTGGGCTAGCAGGACTCCGGTGAGCCGGGCTGTAGCGGGCTAACAGGACTCCGGTATTCATCGCGTGACATTTCCCCGAAGGGACAGACACAGGAACGAAGAAGGACACATGCCGGCCAGCCTAAGTGTTCCGGAGCAGTAGCAAGCTACCATGGCTCGGTGGAAACACTAGGAGACATTTCCCGGTAAGAGAGGCTACTAAAGATAAACAACTAGATGGTCAGATCCCACACATACCAAGCATTCCAATAGCATACACACAATATGCTCGATATGTGCAGATACAACATGGCATCACAACATGACTCTACGACTCAAGTAATTTATCAATAGGCTCCGAGGAGCGAGATATTATAAACATGGGTCTCATGACCCAACAATCAGAGCATACAAATCAAAGCACAAACGGAAGCTATCATGTCTGAGTACAGACATCTATAAATGAAAAAGGCTGAGAAGCCTGACTATCTACCAGATCTTGCCGAGGGCACAAGATCGTAGCTGAGGTATCAAGCTAAACGTCGAAGTCCACGTGGAACTACTAGTGAGACCGAAGTCTCTCTGCAAAAACATAAAATAAGCAATCGTGAGTACAAATGTACCCAGCAAGACTTACATCAGAACTAACTACATATGCATCATTATCAACAAAGGGGATGGTGGGGTTTAACTGCAGCAAGCCAGCTTTGACTCGGTGGCTATCCTGAACTACGACTGCAAGTAACTCTTTTGAGGTGGCGCACACGAGTCCACATATTCACCATATCAATACACCACTATGGATCCGCTCCCGTCTCCCTACGAGAACGCCATCCATAGCACTCACGCTTATCTTGCGCATTTTAAAGTATCCACTTTCACTTGTCTATGAACTGATATAAGCAACCCAGAAGTCCTTTACCACGGACACGGCTATTCGAATAGATGATGTTAACCCTGCAGGGGTGTACTTCTTCATACATGTTTCCACCACTTAGCGTCTGCACACGACATGTGCTCGGCAGACTTCAAGCGAAAGCCGACGTGGGTGTAGACCA
>NW_021287271.1:0-985 GCF_002162155.2 Triticum dicoccoides
TTTTTGTTGGGGAACGTAGCAGAAATTCAAAAAATTTCCTACGTAACACCAAGATCTATCTATGGAGAGACCAGCAACGAGTAGAAAGGGGAGTGCATCTACATACCCTTGTAGATCGCTAAGCGGAAGCGTTCAAGTGAACGGGGTTGATGGAGTCGTACTCGTCGTGATTCAGATCACCGATGATCCTAGTGCCGAACGGACGGAACCTCCGCGTTCAACACACGCACAGCTCGACGATGTCTCCCACGCCTTGATCCAGCAAGGAGAGAGGGAGAGGTTGAGGAAGACTCCATCCAGCAGCAGCACAACGGCGTGGTGGTGATGGAGGAGCGTGGCAATCCTGTAGGGCTTCGCCAAGCACCTACGGGAGAGGAGGAGGTGTCACGGGAGGGAGGGAGGCGCCAAGGGCTCAGGTATGGATGCCCTCCCTCCCCTCCACTATATATAGGGGCAGGGGAGAGGGGGGAGGCGCAGCCTTGCCCCTTCCTCCAAGGAAGGGGTGCGGCTAAGAGGGGGGGGAGGAGTCCATCCTCCCCAAGGCACCTCGGAGGTGCCTTCCCCTTTTAGGACTCTCCCCTTTTTCCTATATCTTGGCGCATGGGCCTCTAGGTGCTGGTGCCCTTGGCCCATGTAGGCCAAGGCGCACCCCCTACAGCCCATGTGGCCCCCCGGGGCAGGTGGCCCCACCCGGTGGGCCCCCGGGACCCTTCCGGTGGTCCCGGTACAATACCGATGACCCCGAAACTTGTCCCGATGGCCGAAACAGGACTTCCTATATATAAATCTTTACCTCCGGACCATTCCGGAACTCCTCGTGACGTCCGGGATCTCATCCGGGACTCCGAACAACATTCGGTAACCACATACAAGCTTCCTTTATAACCCTAGCGTCATCGAACCTTAAGTGTGTAGACCCTACGGGTTCGGGAGACATGTAGTCATGACCGAGATGTTCTCCGGTCAATAACCAACAGCGGGATCT
>NW_021287272.1:0-1368 GCF_002162155.2 Triticum dicoccoides
ATCAACACTCACTGTTTTGGGGCCCCGGTGTGATTTCCACGACTAAAGAACCGCGGGGTGCGTTTACATGTCGGTCATCAATGCTAGTAGTTTTGGCCAATTCTGGCCCGTTTCATGGACAATTACTCACTGTTTTGGGGCCCCGGAATGATTTCCACGATTAACGAATCCCCGGGTGCGCTTACGTGTTGGTTATGAACACTCACAGTTTTGGCCAATTCTAACGCATTTTTGGACATTTAGTCACCATTTTCTGGTCCTGAAGTGATTTCCATAGTTGTTGATCCCCAAGGCGCACTTACGTGTTAGTCATCAACGCTCACAGTTTTGGCTGATTCTGTCCTGTTTCATGGACTATTACTCACTATTTTGGGGCCCCGGAGTGATTTCCACGGTTAACGAACCGCAGGGTGCATTTACGTGTCGGTCATCAACACTCACAGTTTTGGCTGATTCTGGCCTGTTTCATGGACTATTACTCACTATTTTGGGGCCCCGGAGTGATTTCCACGGTTAACGAACCGCAGGGTGCATTTACGTGTCGGTCATCAACACTCGCAGTTTTGGTCGATTCTGGCCTGTTTCTTGGACTATTACTCTGTTTTTGGGTCCAAGCGTGATTTCCACGATTTACGAACCCCGTGGTGCGGTTACGTGTCGGTCAATGACACTCACAATTTTGGCCAATTTCTGGTCCGTTTTGTGTACTATTACTCACCGTTTTGGCGTCCCAGAGCGATTTCCACGATTTACAATCCCCGGGGTGCGTTTGCGTCTCTGTCGCCAACACTCACAGTTTGGGCGAATTCTGACGCGATTCGTGGACTATTACTCATCATTTAGGGGTCCCGAAGCGATTCCAAAGTGGTTGAACCCTAAGGTCCGTTTACGTGTCCGTCATCAACACTCACAGTTTTGGCCGATTCTGGCCCGTTTCATGGACTATTACTCACCATTTTGGGGCCCCGAAGTGATTTCCACGGTTGTGTGACCCCATGGTGCGCTTACCTGTCGATCATCAACAAGCGCACTTTGGGCCGATTTTGGCCCATTTCTTGCATTATTACTTAGTTTTGGGGTCCCGGAGTGATTTCCACGATTGACGAACTCCGGGGTGCGTTTACGTGTCGGTCATAAACACTCACTATTTTGGCCAATTCTGGTCCGTTTCGTGCACTATTACTCACCGTTTGGGCGTCCTAGAGCGATGTCCACAATTGACAATCCCCTCAGTGCGTTTGCGTGTCTGTCGTCAACACTCACAGTTTTGGCCAATTATGACGCGATTCGTGGGCTATTACTCACCATTTAGGGGTCCCGAAGCGATTTCCATAGTTGTTGAACCCCAAGGTGCGTTTAGGTGTCGGT
>NW_021287273.1:0-4185 GCF_002162155.2 Triticum dicoccoides
GCAGGGAAGTGTAAGAAGGATCCAAGAGTGGATCGAGCCGCCACCACCCACCAGGTCGTAGCTGACCTAGCCGGCAGGGAAGTGTAAGAAGGATCCAAGAGTGGATCAAGCCGCCACCACTCACCAGGTCGCACCTGGCAAGCGACAACTTGCAAAAGCAGATACAAAGGTTGTATCTAATGAGTATAAGGTTGGACCCATAAAATTTGGCTAGCCATAAGTATGATTATAAGAACATACTTTGATTGTATGCAGCATCAACAATATAAGATTATTCACAAAATAGGATAATATTGGGGACACAAAAAGGTCGTTCCTAGATGTTCCGGGCAATCTAATAGTTTGAAAAGACAAACTGAGAACCATACGACAATATAAGCTTGTTACCTTTTTTGCTTAGGCAAAAACAGACATTAGAAACCAAACTGGATGTATCTTTTTCTATGTAGTGATCATGGGAGAGTCCTAGCTCAGACGCAACTCCACATCCAACTGATGAGCAACCTGGTCCTGCATGTACACAGAACAAAAATAATGTTTATTATCCTTCAGGTATGCACCCCAAGTAGCAACTGAAACATTATTGAACTACAAGCAGCTCAAGATAATAACTACAAAATCTTTCCAGAAATAAGTGACTAAGTAAAAAAATTATAAACAAGAGAATGAGGTAAGTAAGAAATCCCAATTGAGCTTGAGAAGGAGAGGCTGTGCATGAGCATCCAAGAACCAGTAGAAGAGCGTCCTCCCACTCTGCTTGTTCATGGTGACATGCTCAGAGAACCGAGAGATGTGCGAACTCCTTGGCTAACCAGGGAGAAATACCACCCTATCAGCTTCCTACTCCCTGTAACCGGCCAAGTAGCAGCGCCAACACCCTAGCAGGCAAAGACAATGCGTGCCTAAACACACATGTCACTAATCCAACAAGCACACACACAACAAGAACCCGTAGCAAGCAAGTGCGGGGGACAGGAGGGGAGTTGGGACTGAAAAGAAATTACCATGGTGGCAACTGGATTTAGATGGAAAAACAACAAAACGAAATTTCATAAAAAGAAAAGCTGCTATAGTCCTTCAATATGTATTTCTAAAACGGATATATCATCTTCATAACATGTTTATTTTCTATCCAAGGCTTGACTGTAGCATAAAATTACACCATGGTAAATCTTGAGAAAGACCGTGCTTCAATTTCAGGTTTAATCGCTTGGTCACAAATTTTAGGAGAAGGGAAGACAACGGCTAGCGGTCACGAGATGAATTGTGCCTCCTAGTTCAGAAACACCAATACACCTAAACGGAGGAACTTACTTCATGTGCCTGAGCCGCCGATACAACTTTACCAGTGCCAATGGGCTACACTGGTTCGTGCGCGACGACCACGTTGCCTAGTCCTTGATCCTGTCTGCAAATAAAACGATCATCTCAGCCTACACCTTTTAGGTGACAATATATGATGATGTTAACAAAGCAAATTTCATAATTCAGATCAGGAAAAATTATTCTAGAAAGTTGATTAATAGCAAGATCTTGTCCCTGCCAAGCAAAATAAAAGTGTAATCATTTGTTAATAAGCACATAAACAACTAAGTCAGCTACTACTCAAATGAACTAAAAGGATTGTAATTAATAGGATGGACTGCTCATTTGAAGAAATTTATTAACAAAAACTTTGGGTGGTTCAGGTGGATCTGAAACGACCTTTGTTCTCACCTCAGGCAAAACATCGCACTTTATCCCGCAGGTGATTGTCAGCCTAAGGAAGTAGGCGGCGATCTGTTGGCTTCTCGAAATGCGCTAACCTTAAGCCATTGCCATGCTTTCTAATGGGCTTCAAAGGTCATCTACACAAAGCAAGCACCTCCAAAGCATCAGTGGTAGGTTCACGGAGGAAAATAGAAACGGTCTGAAGTCCATAGTCAACAACACAGACCATCTTCCAAGATCATACAAAGGAACCCACTCCACTACAAGCTTTCTTTCCATAGCTACTGATGTGTGCAGAAGAGCCTGGAACAGCGGTCAAACAAGATAAATCAGCCAACCATACAGTTCCAAGGTAGCACCAGGATTAGTATTGATAACTAATCCGGTAATCGTCCAAGAGCACAATGAACTAAGAGGAGATTTACCAGATTTGAGTGTCGGGGAGCGGAGAGGTGGAAGAGGGAGTTGGAGCTGAGCCGTGCCAGCCGGGATCTCGATCCAACTCCGGCCGATCAGCCCTGTCATCGCCGGCGAGACCACCCCGTACAACGTGCCCGAGCCCCAGCCTCGTCGCAGCTCCCGATCCAGGAGTGGATCGAGCAGCCGCCAACCTCCAAGTCGCGTCCAGGTTGGGCCCGTCCTCTCCGGCGCCGGCCGATGACCCTCTCTCCTGTCAGCCGCCGCACCTCCCTTTCCTCTTTCCTCTCTATTTCTCCCTCCTCTCCTTCCTTCTCTCTCTCCCCCTCATTTTGTCTCTCGGCTAGGGTTGTGCGCCAGGAGGGGCGCAGGCCGACGCCGGCCGGTCACCCTCTCCCGTCCGCTGTCGGACCTCCCTCTCCTCTCCCCTTTCTCTCCCTTGCATCTTCCTATCTCTCTCTCCTAGGGTTCGTGCGGGATGAGGGGACCGGAGTGTGCACGGCGTGCGGGACGAGGGGATTGGTTTGCGTTGGGTGCGGGCGCGGCGCGCGGATGGGACAAATTCTCTCTCATCGGGCGTCGCTTACCCAGCCAATACGGACACGAGACGAGCCCACCAGTCATTGGACAGAAAAATGAACCATGAGATGAAAATAATTTAACAGCAAGTGAAGATCCAACGGCTCAGGCGCGCCATTGGGGCAGATCCGACGGCCGACGAAGCTCCAATCGGAGAGCCTTGTGGAGGTGAGTTGGCTAGCCTTTTTATAGTTTTAAATGGGACCTCCGTGTACTATACGTGGGGCTGGCCTATTAGTTAGTCCTAAGACTTAATTAGTCAGGGCTTAATTTTAGTGTTAGCTAGCCTATTGTGTCAATGGCCAGTGGGCCCAATCTGTTTAGGATAGATCTCATTTAGTTTATTAGCGGTGTGTCTATGACATATGGACTTACACCTCCCCTGTTGACCCAGTCAACTGCTGATAGGGCAAGACCCAGTCACTAACTTGTGGGTCCCCTTGACCCAGTCGACCAGTCAGCATTGACTTGTCAACTGTTGACTCAGCACCCCCACTGGCCCACTGTCAGCCTCTAATGCAAATAGTTGGGTACAATTGTACCCATAGCATTTAAATATTAAATTAATTTTGAATTGAATTAAATCCAGAAATTAGAAAATCATTTAAATCTTTGAAAATTAAAAAAAATAAACCGCAACTCGGATGAAAATACCTTGTACATCAAAGTTGCTCAGAAAAACGTGAGGATTTTGAATACGTGATCCGTTCGTCTGTCACACGCTCCCAGCATAGCGAACGCGCAACCGCCCCCCTCTGGTTCGTTTGTCTGAAAATGCTAATCACCGAGAATACTTTCCCGGATGTTTTCCCCCTTCGCCGATACCACCTATCCCTGCGTTAGATCACCCTGGCACCACGTATTGCCTTGATATATTTTGTGATGCTTTGTTTGCTCCATATTTACTGTTCCCCCCCTGTGACGCCCGGGTAATTAAGCTACAGTAATCCCCGCTAATGATGCCATGTCACCTCGGTTACTATGGATAAACTCGCGTTAGTTCGGAACCTAGTTCGAAATTCAAATTTAAAACCAAGCAAACAATAAAAGTTTTCAATTATTAAAACTAAAATGTTCGGAGTGAGCCAAATAATGCATACGTAAGTATGGTGGAGAAACCACACTTTTATAAAGGTGTAAAATACTCTAAAATGTTTTAAACAGTAGCAAAAACAATTTGTTGAATGCCTTTTACGATAAATAAAATATTAAGCTATTTTATTTTGTTGCCCAAACTTATGTGGCAGTAGCTAATTACTAACACCAAATTAGGGACTACTTTTATAGTCTATAAAACTAAAATAAAAGAGGAACTAAAATAAAATAGAAAACAGAAAAAGGATAATAAACAAATTAGAACAAAAGAAATAAAAACAGAAAAGCCCCCCCCCCCCCGCTGGGCCTCGTGGCCCAGCTGGCCACCAGGCCGCCCCACGGCCCAACCGGCCAGGACGGCCCACCTAACCCTCCATAACCCCC
>NW_021287274.1:0-993 GCF_002162155.2 Triticum dicoccoides
GTCGTCTCACGCGACCAGAAGAGCCCCGGAACGCCGCCCCCGACGTTTTCCCCCTCGCCGGCCACCGAGGATCTTCTCCGTCGAATTCGGCCACTCCGGCGCGCCCCCGAGCTCGCTGACCCTCCCTGCACGATCCCCGTGAGTCCCTGCTCCGTTTCCCCCTAACCCCAAGCTCGATTTCGAGCTCTAGCCGCCCCCTCTACCGGAGCCGAGACGCTCCGCCGCACGGGCTCGTCGCCGGTGAAGCTCCGGTGACCTTTTGGTCCCACGCCTGCGTCCGTTGCACTCGTTGCGTCCCGTAGAGTAAAACTAGCGCGACCACCGTCTTGTTTGCACACCGCAGCGCCGGTCCCGCGAACACCCGAGCTCCGGCAGCCGCAAAAGAGGTCGCCGCCGGCAGCTCCGGCCACCCCAGCCTCCGCCACCGCCACCGTTGGATGCGCCACTCCACCCTCTCCCCGTAGCTGCTTCCTGCGCGCCAAAAGAGCCCCTGTAGTTGGTTTCCGACGCGCACCACCGCGTCTGGCCTCGTCGGCGTCAAGCCGCCGGTGGGTCTGACCACGTTGACCACGGCGGGACACCCCCCCCCTCTGGGTCGATGACAGGTGGGGCCAGCCCCCCTGTTAATTAGTTTAGTTATTTTATTTTAACTACCCCCCTCTGCTGACACTGACAGGTGGGCCCCCGCCATCAGGTGATTAGCTTAAGCTAATCACCACCTAATCTAACCCCAGAGCCACTGACATGTGGGCCCTAGTGCCCTAATCCTTAATTAAACTAAAATAAACCCCCCCTGTTAACCTGTGACGCTGACTAATGGGACCCCCTGGTCAGGTTTGACCCGGGGCAGCCCTGTTGACTTGCTGATGCAAGCATGACGCACTGCTGATGTCATAAAGTATTTTCTGGATTTAATTATATTCAAGAAATTCCAGAAAATGCCTAAAACTTCTAAAAATCATAGAAAATTAACCGTAACTCCAAATTAAATAA
>NW_021287275.1:0-1670 GCF_002162155.2 Triticum dicoccoides
CTGGCTGTACTGCTAGACGCCGGCAGAGCAGACGGAGCGGTTGTCTTCTTTACTTTCTTACGAGGCGGAGGAGAAGGACTATGACGCACCGGAGCAGCCGGAGCAGCGGCAAGTCTCTTCCGCCCTTGCTGACGAGGCGGAGAAGGAGGAGGCTGGCTGCTCGGGCACGTCGGCGCAGGCGGAGAAGGAGGCGGAGTGCCGCCATGCGCCGGAGCAGGAGCCGGTCGAGTGCCCTGATCGTCACTCGCCGGAGGAGGAGGCGGAGTGCCCTGACTTGCCGGAGGAGGAGGAGGAGGCGGAGGCGTCCAGTTCGGAAGGTTGATGAGCTCCTTCTGCCATAGGCATGGAGTCTTCAGAGCAGAACCCAGCCTAGTCTACCCTTCACCGGTAGGGTGGTCAAGCTAGAGGTCCTCAAATCCCTCCGTTATTTAATCCACCATCACCCTAGCATATCCTTCTGGAATCGGCCAGCAGTGAAAAGTTGCACCAGGTTCAGTAGGATAAACAGAGCCAATAGCCGCCTTGACCTTCAAATTCATCCATTGCGTCATAAGGTGGCAATTTTGAGACTCCGTGATAGCATCCATAGGATAGCTAGCAGGAGCCGTCAAGGCATGCTCCGGCTGAAGCAGCTCGGTGGAAGCCACGCTGCTTCTCCGCTGAGATGGCGGGGTAGCTTCGGGGGAAGCATCGGCAGTACATTTGCTGCGATTTGCTTCTCATTCCTCTAACGCTTGTACCCTTGCTTGCAGCGCCTGCGTTTGGGTCTGCTGCAATTTTTTCCTCCTCTCCTGGGATTTGTAACCGCATGCGTCCGGAAACCCAACCTTCCACGGAATGGAGCCTGGCGTGCCTCGTGTCCGTCCAGGGTGCTCAGGATTCCCGAGGGCCATTGTGAGCTCGTCGTTCTCTCTGTCTAGAAAGAACGTCCCTTGCTGCGCTGCTTCGATATACTGCTGAAGCTTCCTAACTAGTATGTCCATTTGATCGTTCGTCCAACTGCACTTCCCTGTTACAGGGTCCAAGGTTCCGCCAGCCCCGAAGAACCAAGTCCGGCAACAGTCTGGCCAGTTAATTGTCTCTTGTTCGATCCCTTTATCAACCAGATCATTCTCAGTCTTGGCCCACTTAGGCCGAGCTATGAGGTAGCCACCTGACCCCGTGCGATGGTGATGCTTCTTCTTCAGAGCATTTTGCTTGTTTATCACCGACATCTTCTTACTCTTTTCCGATGTCTTGTGGGCCACAAATGCGGGCCAGTGATCTCTGATCTTCTCATATCTGCCCTTGAATTCTGGTGTATTTTTATTTTCCACAAACTTATTCAGTTCTTTCTTCCACCTCCTGAATAGTTCTGCCATCCTCTTAAGAGCAAAAGACTTGATTAATTGCTCTTTAACTGGCTTCTCTGGATCATCCTCTGGCGGTAGGGTGAAATTTGACTTCAGCTCAGTCCAAAGATCATTTTTCTGCATATCATTGACATAAGACACCTCAGGGTCTTCTATAGCCAGCTTTAACCATTGCTGGATACTGATCGGGATCTTGTCCCTAACCATAACCCCGCACTGAGCAACAAATGCGCTCTTTGTCCGGAGGGGTTCAATCGGTTGGCCGTCGGGCACGATTGCTATGATCTCAAACTTTTCATCCGAGCTCAACTTTTTCTT
>NW_021287275.1:3802-4543 GCF_002162155.2 Triticum dicoccoides
TTTTTTCCTCTTCTTATTTATTTCCTCTCTTCTTCCTCTCCTCTTCTTTCTTTCTTCCTCTTCTTATTTTCTTCTTTCATATCCTTCTTTTTCTTCTAAATTTTAGCATATTCTAAATTTTCTTCTAACTTTCTATATATGAACAAAAAACTTTCTATGAAAAAAAAACTTTCTATATATATATGAACAAAATTTCTATGAACCAAACTTTCTTCTTTCTTCCTCTTCTTTCTATGAACCAGAAAAATTACATATATGGAAAAAGATTGATACACATATGAACAAAAAAATACATATATGAACAAAAACATGCTCTGAACAATTTTTTATACATTTTGAACATATACATACACATAGCCACATACATACACATATACATTATATATATATATGAACAAAAAATTAAAATAATAAAAATGAAGGGCACGGAGGGGCGGCGGCACGGCAGGGTAGGGGAGGCGCGCGGCGGGGCAGCGTGCGGCGGCAGCGAAGGGCAGGGGCGGCGCAGGGCGGCAGCACGTGAAGGGCAGGGGCGGCGGCGACGGCGGCCAGTACAAGGGGAGGAGCAGGGGAACGGGCGTCGCTCACAGCGAGGTGGCGTCGGCGACGAGGAAGGCTCAGGGACGGCGGATGGTGAAGGCGCGCTCGGGTGCTAGGGCAGGGGCGCGCGGGCTCGGGGACGGCGGATGGCGTCGATCTGGGCAGCCTTGCGGCGTCAATGATCTCGGCGTCGTCGGGCGG
>NW_021287275.1:6707-24261 GCF_002162155.2 Triticum dicoccoides
AGTTGAAAGTTGGCATGGTATCATAATTTCACCCACATAGCATGTGCATGTACAAAACGGACAATGGTAGCATGTTTGTGTGTTACAAAGTTGGCATGGCATCATCATAATAGTTGCGGGAGAAAGTCTTCATTTTTTCTTCACTTGTGTCATTTGCTTATTGCGCCGTAACCATGGATAATCTTCATCGTTTATCAGGATGCTTGGGTCAGCCTTGACATTGAAGGGAGGAATTTCATGAAACTTTTCATAATCTTCAGACATGTCTGTCTTGCCGTCCACTCCCAGGATGTCCCTTTTTCCTGAAAGAACTATGTGGCGCCTTGGCTCATCGTATGATGTATTCGCTTCCTTATCCTTTCTTTTTCTCGGTTTGGTCGACATGTCCTTCACACAGATAACCTGTGCCACATCATTGGCTAGGACGAACGGTTCGTCAGTGTATCCAAGATTTTTCAGATCCGCTGTTGTCATTCCGTACTGTGGGTCTACCTGTACCCCGCCGCCTGACAGATTGACCCATTTGCACTTAAACAAAGGGACCTTAAAATCAGTTGCTGCATCAAAGAGGACACTATGTAACCATAATATGTGTCCTTTCCGCTCTCGATTGCTGCATCAAAGAGGACACTATGTAACCATAATATGTGTCCTTTCCGCTCTCGATTGCTGCATCAAAGCAGACACCTCTGTTTTGGTTGGTGCTCTTTTGATCTTGGGCAATCGTGTAAAATGTATTCCCATTTATCTCGTATCCTTTGTAAGTCAATACAGTCAAAGATGGTCCCCTGGACAACAAGTGCAACTCATCACAAACAGTGTTGTCACCTCTGAGACGTGTTTCCAACCAACTACTGAAAGTCCTGATGTGTTCACATTAATCCAGTCGTCGCACTGCTCCGGGTGTTTGGAGCGCAGACTGTTCTTGAGTTCATCGACATACGAGGTCACCAAGGTAGAGTTCTGTAGAACTGTGTAGTGTGCTTGAGACCAAGAATATCCGTCCCTGCATATTATTGAGTCTCTTCCAAGAGTGCCTTTTCCAGTCAGTCTCCCCTCATACCACGATTTAGGGAGACCTATCTTCTTAAGGCCAGGAATGAAGTCAACACAAAACCCGATAACATCCTCTATTTGATGGCCCATGGAGATGCTTCCTTCTGGCCTAGCACGGTTACGGACATATTTCTTTAGGACTCCCATGAACCTCTCAAAGGGGAACATATTGTGTAGAAATACGGGCCCCAGGATGACAATCTCATCGACTAGATGAACTAGGACGTGTGTCATGATATTGAAGAAGGATGGTGGGAACACTAGCTCGAAACTGACAAGACATTGCGCCACATCACTCCTTAGCCTTGGTACGATTTCTAGATCGATCACCTTCTGAGAGATTGCCTTGAGGAATGCACATAGCTTCACAATGGCTAATCGGACGTTTTCCGGTAGAAGCCCCCTCAATGCAACCGGAAGCAGTTGCGTCATAATCATGTGGCAGTCATGAGACTGTAGGTTCTGAAACTTTTTCTCTGGCATATTTATTATTCCCTTTATATTTGACGAGAAGCCAGTCGTGACCTTCATACTGAGCAGGCATTCAAAGAAGATTTATTTCTCTTCTTTCGTAAGAGCGTAGCTGGCAGGACCTTTATACTGCTTCGGAGGCATGCCGTCTTTTTCGTGCAAACGTTGCAGGTCCTCCCGTGCCTCAGGTGTATCTTTTGTCTTCCCATACACGCCCAAGAAGCCTAGCAGGTTCATGCAAAGGTTCTTCGTCACGTGCATCACGTCGATTAAAGAGCGGACCTCTAGGTCTTTCCAGTAGGGTAGGTCCCAAAATATAGATTTCTTCTTCCACATGGGTGCGTGTCCCTCAGCGTCATTCGGAACAGCTAGTCCACCGGGACCCTTTCCAAAGATTACGTGTAAATCATTGACCATAGCAAGTACGTGATCATCGGTACGCATGGCGGGCTTCTTCCGGTGATCTGCCTCGCCTTTGAAATGCTTGCCTTTCTTTCGACATTGATGGTTGGTCGGAAGAAATCGACGATGGCCCAGGTACACATTCTTCCTGCATTTGTCCAGGTATATACTTTCAGTGTCATCTAAACAGTGCGTGCATGCGTGGTATCCTTTGTTTGTCTGTCCTGAAAGGTTACTGAGAGCGGGCCAATCATTGATGGTCACGAACAGCAACACCTTAAGGTTAAATTCCTCCTGTTTGTGCTCATCCCATGTACATACACCATTTCCATTCCACAGCTGTAAAAGTTCTTCAACTAATGGCCTTAGGTACACATCAATGTCGTTGCCGGGTTGCTTAGGGCCTTGGATGAGAACTGGCATCATAATGAATTTCTGCTTCATGCACATCCAAGGAGGAAGGCTTTACATACATAGAGTCACGGGCCAGGTGCTGTGATTGCTGCTCTGCTCCCCGAAAGGATTAATGCCATCCGCGCTTAAAGCAAACCATACATTCCTTGGGTCCTTTGCAAACTCATACCAGTACTTTCTCTCGATTTTTCTCCACTGCGACCCGTCAGCGGGTGCTCTCAACTTTCCATCTTTCTTTCGGTTCTCACTGTGCCATCGCATCAACTTGGCATGCTCTTTGTTTCTGAACAGATGTTTCAACCATGGTATTATAGGAGAATACCACATCACCTTCGTAGGAACCCTCTTCCTTGGGGGCTCACCGTCAACATCACCAGGGTCATCTCGTCTGATCTTATAACGCAATGCACCACATACCGGGCATGCGTTCAGATCCTTGTATGCACCGCGGTAGAGGATGCAGTCATTAGGGCATGCATGTATCTTCTCCACCTCCAATCCTAGAGGGCATATGACCTTCTTTGCTGCGTATGTACTGTCAGGCAATTCGTTATCCTTTGGAAGCTTCTTCTTCAATATTTTCAGTAGCTTCTCAAATCTTTGTCAGCCATAGCATTCTCTGCCTTCCACTGCAGCAATTCCAGTACGGTACCGAGCTTTGTGTTGCCATCTTCGCAATTGGGGTACAACCATTTTTTGTGATCCTCTAACATGTGATCGAACTTTAGCTTCTCCTTTTGACTTTCGCATTGCGTCCTTGCATCGACAATGACCCAGCAAAGATCATCATCATCGGGCACATCGTCTGGTTCCTCTTGATCTTCAGCAGCTTCACCCGTTGTAGCATCATTGGGCACATCGTCTGGTTCCTCTTGATCTTCACCAGCTCCCCCCGTTGCAGCATCACCGTATTCAGGGGGCACATAGTTGTCATCGTACTCTTCTTCTTCGCCGTCTTCCATCATAACCCCTATTTCTCCGTGCCTCGTCCAAACATTATAGTGTGGCATGAAACCCTTGTAAAGCAGGTGGGAGTGAAGGATTTTCTGGTTAGAGTAAGACCTCGTATTCCCACATTCAGTGCATGGACAACACATAAAACCATTCTGCTTGTTTGCCTCAGCCGCATCGGGAAACTCATGCACGCCCTTAATGTACTCACAGGTGTGTCTGTCACTGTACATCCATTGCCGGTTCATCTGCGTGCATTATATATAATTAAGTGTCCAAATTAATAGAAGTTCATCATCACATTAAAACCAAAGTGCATACATAGTTCTCATCTAACAACATATAGCTCTCCGGAGCATCTAATTAATTAAACCATACATTGAAACTATGTAAAACATTTCAATGCGAAAACAAATGCGATCATAACCACAACCAAGGTAATAATTGATCCAACGGCATAATGATACCAAGCCTCGGTACGAATGGCATATTTTCTAATCTTTCTAATCTTCAAGCACATTGCATCCATCTCGATCTTGTGATCATCGACGACATCCGTAACATGCAACTCCAATATCATCTTCTCCTCCTCAATTTTTTTTATTTATTCCTTCAACAAATTGTTTTCTTCTTCAACTAAATTTAGCCTCTCGACAATAGGGTCGGTTGGCATTTCTGATTCACATACATCCTACATAAATAAAATCTATGTCACGTTGGTCGGCATAATTTTCATAAACAATAAATGAACCAATAGTTATAAAGATAATATATATACCACATCCGAATCATAGACAGGACGAGGGCCGACGGGGGCGGATACCAAAACCATCGCACTATATAAGATGCAATAATAAAAGTATGAAAATAATACAAGTATCTATGTAAACATACAAGTAAGAATATTTTTCCTTTCAGAAAGAAGATAAGAACAAGAGGCTCACCACGGTGGTGCCGGCGATGAGCTCAGCGCGGGTGATCGACGGCGGTGAAGACGGGGACGGGGCGTGACGGACCGCTAAACCTAGACAAATATTGTGGAAAATGGAGCTTGGAGGTCAAGCTTGGAGAGGAGTAAGATTAAGTAGTGTGGCTCGGGCATTCCATCGAACACCTTGTGTGCATAGGAGGTGAGCTAGAGCACCACCAAGCCCTCTCCCCCTCAGTCAGAAAAAAACAGAGCAGTGTGCTCTGCTCTTACGCGAGGGGGTATATATAGGCACTTCATTGGTCCCGATTGGTGGCATGAACCGGGACTAAAGGGGAGCCTTTGGTCCCGATTCAAGCCACCAACCGGGACCAATGGTGGTGCGCCAGGAGCGAGCCCATTGGTCCCGGTTCGTCACACCAACCGGGACCAAAAGGTCCAGATGAACCAGGACCAATGGCCCACGTGGCCCGGCCGGCCCCCTGGGCTCACGAACTGGGACCAATGCCCCCATTGGTCCCGGTTCTGGACTGAACCGGGACTAATGGGCTGACCCGGCCTGGACCAAAGCCCTGGTTTCTACTAGTGCTATGACTTTGCTATGCTTAATGCTTGTCACTAGGGCCGAGTGCCATGATTTCAGATCTGAACCTATTATGTTTTCATCAATATATGAGTGTTCTTGATCCTATCTTGCAAGTCTATAGTCACCTACTATGTGTTATGATCCGGCAACCCCGAAGTGACAATAATCGGGACCACTCCCGGTGATGACCATTGTTTGAGGAGTTCATGTATTCACTATGTGTTTCTACTAGTATTCACTATGTGTTAATGTTTCGGCTAGGACCCGGCTGCAACGGGAGGGTAGGACAAAAGATGGCATGCAATTTCTTTTCCATAAGCACGTATGACTGTATTCGGAATACATGCCTACATTACATTGATGAATTGGAGCTAGTTCGGTGTCACCCTATGTTAGGACTGTTACATGATGAACCGCATCCGGCATAATTCTCTATCACCGATCCATTGCCTACGAGCTTCCCATATATTGTTCTTCGCTTATTTACTTTTCCGTTTCTATTGCTATCATCACTACAAAATACCAAAAACATTACTTTTGCTATCATTACCTTTTGATATCATTACCACTACTATCATATTACTTTGCTACTAAATACTTTGCTGCAGATATTAAGTTTCTAGGTGTGGTTGAATTGACAACTCGGCTGCTAATACTTGAGAATATTCTTTGGCTCCCTTTGTGTAGAATCAATAAATTTGGGTTGAATAATCTACCCTCGAAAACTATTGCGATCCCCTATACTTGTGGGTTATCAGAGACCATCCACTTGCCCTGACCACCAGATATGGACATGGTTGCTTGAGTGGAAAGGAGATGAGAACTTGGGCGCTGGAGCTTGTGATCAGAAAGGTGGAGACAGAGAGAGAGCATGAGGAGAGGAAGAGGGAATCCTTATCCCCTTATAAAGGCAGCAGATATTAAAGCACCTCCTCACTCGCCTTAGAATTTGCCTGTTCCCTAGGGCTTTATAAACGGCATGGTTAAGTTACCCATGCCCGCATTGATGAGAATCCCGCAATAAGGGGGCACAATACCTGTTTCGACAAGACGTGCCAATAGCAACCGCGTCCCAGAGCATGGGATGGTAGAAGAGAAACGGTTCAAAATTATAACTGGACAGACGTAATGTCGTGTTGGAAAAAAGCTGTCAACAGATTAGATTTGTGCAAATATTATATTCTCTCTGCGGTTGTGTATGGTGTGCGTAACAGGTCAGGATACTATCATTGCATCCCAAGACTATCTTGGATTTGAGAGAAAGGGGAACCCGCCTTGCAATGCCGAAGACAATATGCTCGTCGGACTCCTCTTCATTGAAAGCCAGGTTCAAGGGCTACTGAGGGAGTCCTGGACTAAGGGGTCCTCGGACATCCGACCTGTTATCCATGGGCCAGACTGATGGGCTATGAAGAAATGAAGGCCGAAGACGGCACCGTGTCCGGATTGGACTCTACTTGGCGTGGAAGGCAAGCTTGGCGGCCAAAGATTCCTTTTTATGTAACCGACTCCATGTAAACCCTAGACCCCCTCGGTGTCTATATAAACCGAAGGGGATAGTCCGGAAAGGATACCACATATACTCATTACCATAATCATATAGGCTAGACTTTTAGGGTTTAGCCATTATGATCTCGTGGTAGATGAACTCTTGTAATACTCATATTCATCAAGATCAATCAAGCATCAAGTAGGGTATTACCTCCATAGAGAGGGCCCGAACCTGGGTAAACATCGTGTCCCTTGTCTCTTGTTACCATCGATCAGAGACGCATAGTTCGGGACCCCCTACCCGAGATCCGCCGGTTTTGACACCGACAGCTGGCCAATCCGGTGGTAGTGCGTAAGGCAAATGGGAAGTGGAGGCTGTGTATTGATTACACAGACCAATAAGGCTTTCCCAAAAGATCCTTTCATGTTGTCGTGCATTGACCAGATTGTAGATTCCACGGCTGGGTGTGACATGTTATCATTCCTTGACGCTTACTCAGGGTACCACCAGATCTTCATGACAAGAGAAGACGAAGAGAAGATGACATTCATCACCCCATGTGGTACGTACTGTTTTATACGGATGCCTTTCGGGTTGAAGACTGTTGGCTCAACATTTGCAAGAGCAGTCCAAATTGGTTTTGAACCCCAACTGCATAGAAATATGGAAGCTTATATGGATGACATAGTGGTCAAAACCAAGGACAAAGCAACACTCATACCGGATTTAGAAGAGACGTTTGTGAACCAGCGCAGGATCAACCTCAAGCTGAACCCTGAGAAGTGTGTCTTCGGCATTCCGTCCGGCAAGCTTCTCGGGTTCTTTGTGTTGCAGCATGGGATCGAGGTGAATCCAGACAAGATCAAGGCCATTGAGCAAATTGAGGCCCCCAGGCGGCTTAAGGATGTGCGTTAGCTTGTTGGCTGCGTTGCTGCCATGAGATGATTCATCTCCAAGTCCGCTGAGCGCGCCCTTCCCTTTTTCAGGATTTTGAAAAAGGCGGGCTTAATGGAGTGGACCCCAGAGGCCGAAGCAGCGCTACAAGATTTGAATAAATACCTCTCCTCCACGCCAATACTAGTTGCGCCTAAACCACAAGAGTCGTTGCTCCTGTACCTAGAGGCAACAAACCAAGTGGTCAGTGCTGCGCTAGTGGCGCAGAGAGAGGTCGACGCAGAAGTGATAGCGAAAACGGAGCCTGACACCACTGGGGCAGGAGTGACACAACCAACTGAAGTGGTGCCGAAGAAGAAGATGATGCAGCACCCAGTCTACTTTGTTAGCTCTCTCTTGAAGGGGGCTAGATCAAGGTACTCCAGTGTGCAGAAACTGCTCTTCAACCTCCTTATGGCCTCGAGGAAGCTACGTCATTACTTCCAAGAACACGAGATCACCGTAGTCAGCCGCCTCCCGTTGCAACGGATACTGCATAACCCAGATGCGACCGGGAGGATTGTGGAATGGGCACTGGAACTGTCTAGTATTGGTCTTAAGTTTGAGAGCACTTCGACGATCCAAAGCAAAGACTTGGCGGAGTTTATTGCAGAATGGACCACGACACCCGACGAAGAAGTTCAAGAGACTTCTCTCCCCGGCAAGGAGGCAAGTTGCAACTGGATCATGTACTTTGATGGGGCTCTCTCACTGCAAGGAGCCAGTGCTGGTGTACTGCTTGTCGCACCCACCAGAGAGCACCTCAAGTACGTCGTCCAAATGCACTTTCCCAGGGAGATGTTGACAAACAACACTGCCGAGTACGAGGGACTGCTTGCCGGTTTGAGGATCGTGGCAGACCTCGGAATCAAGAAACTCATCGTCAGGGGTGACTCGCAGCTCGTTGTCAAGCAAGTCAACCAAGATTACTAGAGTCCATTGATGGAGGCCTATGTATATGAAGTGAGGAAGCTGGAGGAGCGCTTCTATGGTATACAAGCGGTGCATGTTCCCCGAGTGGAGAATGGAATCGCCGACTACCTATCGAAACATGCTGCCCTCAAACTACCTGTGGAACTAGGTACTTTTGTGCTTCGATTAACTCAGCCATCCGTTCAACCATCAATAGAGCAGGACAAGCAAAGGAAATCAGGACACAGCAAGTACTTTCCCACCGAGCTCCCCGGGGCCGCCGGCGAGGATGTTGTCGGAGACTCTGAGCCTGCCGTGGGGCAACAGACTCCGGTAGGGCGTCAAGCCCTAGCCGTGGAGACAACCACTCCCATGGCAGAAGAGATGCCTTTGGTCCTTGCCGTCGAGCCTCAGGCCTCGGCATGGGCACAGCATACCGTTCAATTTATCCAAATGGGGGAGGTTCCTAAGGAGCAGGAAGAAGCAAAAAAAAGTAGCCCATCGGTCTGCCATGTATCAGTTTGTCGACGACGTTCTGTACAGAAAAAGGCCGAATGGTGTGAAATTGAAGTGCATTCCCCGGGAGGAAGGACTCGAGATATTGGCGGAGATACATGGAGGCGTATGTGGCCCCCACATAGGGTCGAGAGCCCTTGACGGCAAGGCATTCCGGCAAGGTTTCTTCTGGCCCATCGCCCTCCAGGATGCGACGGCGCTACTAAACAAGTGTGAAGCATGCCAGTTCCATTCAAAGAAGCTTCATCAACCGGCGCAAGCTCTCCAAACGATCCCTCTCTCCTGGCCATTCTCGGTCTGGGGGTTCGACATACTGGGCCCCTTTCCCCATGCTGTCGGAGGCTTTGAGTACTTGTAAGTCGCAATCGACCACTTCACAAAGTGGCCAGAGGTGGAAGCAGTGATGAAGATGACAGCGCAATCAGCCGTCAAGTTCTTCAAGGTACTAGTCTGTCGTTTTGGCGTACCAAACAGAGTCATCACCGACAATGGCATGAAGTTCACGAGCCGCACCTTCATGAAGTACATCTAGGACCTCGGCAGCAAGGTCTGTTTTGCTTCTGTTGCACATCCACGGAGCAACGGCCAAGCTGAGAGGGCCAATGAAGAAGTGTTGCGAGGCCTCCGGACGAAGACTTTTGACAGGCTGCACAAGTGCGGAAGACGCTGGATTGATGAATTGCTGATGGTTCCTTGGTCAATCAGAACGACGCCAATTTGAGCCACCGGCCAGACACCCTTCTCCCTCGTTTATGGGGCAGAAGCAGTTCTCCCCATGGAACTCACATACGGGTCACCCCGATTGCTCGCCTATGATGAGCTTCAGCAAGAGCAATTACGTCAAGACGACGCAACACTCCTCGAGGAAGATCGTCTTCGGGCGGCTCTATGAGCAGTGCGCTACAAGCAAGCCTTGCGCCGCTATCGTAGCCACAAGATTCATGCCCGAAGCTTTGAGGAAGGCGACCTTGTTCTTCGGCGCGTTCAGTCAGCCAAGAATTCCAACAAGTTGACGCCGAAGTGGGAAGGCCCTCATCGGGTAATACGAGCCACCAGGCCCGGCGCAGTCCACCTGGAGACCGAATATGGTATTCAAGTGAGCAACTCCTAGAACATCGAACATCTTCACAAGTTTTACCCATAAGGCGCGGTTGCCGGGCCTCTTGGCAAGCCACCCTTTTGTACAATCCTTGCTGACACGGCATGTAACCCTTTGTACAAAGCCAGGCGCAGACCCTGAGCATAAATAAATTAAGCGCTGGCGCCATAAGTTTTAGCATGCATGCTAGATTGAGTCTCTCCCTCGATTAGGGTTGATAGTGCCTAGCAGCGACTAACCCCTAGCGTATGAGGTCGAGTATGCGTCTTTATGTTCTTTCCCGTCCTTTTTGGGTTCATAGGATGCATGAAAATCTCTGATGACCTATTTGGAGGAAAGAGGACAGGACGACGTCCCGACCTCGGCAAGCCAAGGTTGCCGGGGGCTGCAAACCCCAAAGGTCCGACCACAACAAGCCAAAGTCGCCGGGGGTTGCTAACCAGATAAGTCTTTTATCCCCTACTATGCATTCCTGTATGAAATTGGGGCGTGTGAAACCTCGTTTATTCCTAAACCACCGTGCTCCCCTTTTCCTGTGCCCAAAAACTATCCCCTAGGCCAGAACTTGGTTATAGTGCGGCGGCAAGGGAGCAAGCGGGAGGCCTGAAACTTACTTCACCCGTGCCTCCACCAAGAGCGGGAGTGTGGTCGTGATTGAAGTACGGAAACAACAAGGCCTATTGCCGGGTGTCGGTGTTTGTCTTAAAAATAACAAGGATTCGTTCCTTGGCGTGGGCCTCGCTCACGCACAAAGAAACCGGCAAGCCCCCTTTTTTCATTACTACGTTCCAAACATGTACAGTTCATACGGAATGCAGGCATGAGCGAGGGGATTACAGGATTTAAATCTTACAATGGCCCGTAGGCTTACAGACTAAAAGGAGATAAGGTGACCGTAATCCCTTTCTTGTCCCTCTCCTTAGGAAATGGAACAAGACAACGAGATGGCAAAAAGAGCACCTAGATGAGGCACGAGCAGCAGAAGGCACCAGGAGAACATCCCGGAGGCCGCCCCAAAGAGAGTCTGGTGATCATGGTGCCGGGAGAAGAGCTGGACGATGAGGCAGCGGGCTGGCAATATGCGATGAAGGCGTCGGTGCCCGCGTACTCCGACTTGACGGCCGCCACCCGCCTGCTTCGTCTTCTCCGGCCTCCCAAGCTAGCCGCCAAAGGAGGTGACCCCGATAAGTTCAAGGAGCTAGCGCTGCAGATTAGGGTGTTGCGGGCGTCGCTTGGAGATGGCGCGTCCGATGCCTAGTCGGACCCGTCATCCTCCCACCTCCTACCCTCGTCGTTGTTGTCATTGTCCTCCTCGTTACTCTCACTCGAGGTGGAATCTTCGTCATCGGAGGAGCTCTCCACGCAGCACTTCAGGCGAGTTCCCATGTCCCTAAACACCTTGACGGAGAGCAGGCCGTTATCCATTAATTTAAAGTAAAGAACGAGCCCATCCGTAAGGCTGTGGACACGAGCAAAAGTCTTCCATCCACGACGAAGATACATGATATGAGGGGCGGGGAAGTCGACGTCAACCCACGTGCGGACATTCCCGCAACCCCTCATGTGCAGCCTCAGAGTCTGTGGCGGGTCAAGCTCCATTCCCAAGCAAATGGAGTGGGGAGACGAAGACGGTGGCACACCGGTCGGTGCAGCCTGATGAAGAACTCCCGAGGCTGATCCCCAACGTGGCCCTGCATCGGGGAAGGGGCCACCGGCGGATGCGAGGCCGATGCGCCGTCCCGTCCTCCTCTTCTCCGGGCCCCACGGCGACCTCGCCCTCACCCCCTCCCCCTTCCTCTCGTGGCCGGCTTCGCCACCATGAGTTCCTGGGGAGGAGGGGCGCGCTGTAGAGCAGAAACCCTCGACACCACCTTCGAAGTACCGCCACGCCCTCCCTCCATAGGAGAAGAAAGGAAGTAGCCAAGATGGGAGAAGATGGATGATAGAAGATTGAGGAGCACCACCCTCCCCCTCCCCTTCTAATAAAGGGGCAGGGTCAGAGCTCGGCCTCCCCACTCAACCAATCCAGCCATGGGGAGGGGCGCAAGGAATCAGGACCGACCTGCGGCCCCAATCGACGGCGCCCGGCCCCCCACCCCAACGCAGAGACTCGCGCCTTCTGCATCCGCCGCCTACGCTCCCAGATGCATGGGGAACACGTGGCGAACGAGTTAGGCCCCGAATGGCAAGTGGAATGGCCATTTCGCTCCCCGTGATCAGGGGGCGTTGGAATCGTAATGGCCACGACCCAGGTCCACTTTGTAAATGAGCCGCGCCTCTGCAACTTCCTCCTTTTTTTAAGAGAGAGAGAGACGTAGACCGCCTCTTTACTATAAGACCCGTGGGATGACGCAAGCAGGCCACGATCACCCTACGCATGACCCCCACGTCATGCATTCAACGCAAGCCGTGGGGAAGCGTAATGGGTGAGGAAGTTACTACAATAATAAGAATTCGGCCCCGCCTGCCCATGCACCATTCTGGGCCTAGCCCAACAACGCACCGCACTTATGTGTGGCCCAGGCCTGGGGGCTCCTGTTGGTGTACAAAAGTAGGCGCACTCCTTTATACCCCTTACTTGTGCACGGTCAGTCAGAGCCAGGCCTACGACCACACCTAGTGTCATAGCCCCAGATCAGCCCTTGTTTGTTTTTGCTTTAGCATCCATGCAACATGTTTAAATTTTTTGAAATTTGAAATGGGGATTGCTCAAACCCTAGCATTAAAGGAATTCACTAGGTTCACCTAAAATACTTTCAAGTAATGTCCAAAGGGCTTCCAAAAATGTTCATGATTTTTGACAAAGGTGAAAAGCCTCTACCAAAAATGATGCCAATATTTTTGGGCCATTATGGAATTTTGAATAATCCATATTGTGTTTGAATTGGGGCATTTAAATACTATTAATATTTTTAAATGCTCCAATAATTCTGAAAATAGTTAAGGGCCTTTGTAATAATTCATTTAATGACCACAATTATTTGCAGGATTTATTAAAATGATTTGGGCTATAAACTAAATCAGAAACAAAACTACAGAAATAGAAAACAGAACTGAAATAGAAAAAAAAAGGGGAGAGAGGCCACCTGGGCCACTTACCTGCTTACCTGCCCGGCCCAGCTTCCCCAGCGGCCCAGCCCACCTGGCCCCCTTCTCCTGTCTTCTTCCCGTGCTAGCGCACGAAGCAGCTGCGTGCTGGACGCACGCGCGCCGACGCCGGCCACCTCCTGCTTCGCCGTGGCAGCCTCCCCGACCCCCTCGCGACGCCACGGAGACGGCCTCGACCCCCCTCGACCGTCTCTCTCTCTCTGGACCCCCTCCTCCTCCTCTGTTCTCCCTCCCTCTCGTCACCGAACGCACCTGGGAGCGCCGCTCGCCGTAGCCATGACCACGGCCACCCCCTCCCCTCTCCGACGTGCTCCCGAGCTCCTGCACCTCGTCGCCAACCCCCTCACCGAGCCACGTGACCGGAAGGGCCCCGAGCAGCCGCCATCGTCATCATCTCCGAGCTTCGGCCCCGGTGCCGTCTCCGTCGAATTCGGCCACTCCGGCGCGCCCCCGAGCCCACTGACCCTCCCTACAGCTCCGCGGTGAGCCTCCGTGCAGAACCCCTCTCTCTCCCCTCGCGTTTGCGAGCTCTAGGCCATAGCCCCGTCGCGGCCGAACTCCGGCCGCCGCTGACCATGTCGCCGCCATGGCCTGAGCTCGAACGGGTCGCGCCCGTGCATCTCACCGAGCTCGTGGTGACTCCAGGAGGCTGCGCAGTGCTTTACCTCACTCGCCCGTGCTCCACAACGCCGTTTTCGCCGAGGTCCGAACTCCGGCGCCGTCGCGAGCTCCATTCCGGTGAGCTCCGGCCACCCCAGCTCGAGCTGTTGCCACCCCTGGATGCGCACGAAGCCCAGCAACCCATAGCCGTAAACCACGCCCGAAACCATCCCCTGTAACGCTTTCCCGGGGCGTTTCCGTCGTCGGATTCGGTCGCCGCCGGCCGAACTCCGGTGGCCGGTGATGTGGTACGTCATTAGCCACTGATGACCCCACTAATTAACCTCCAGTGAAACTGACAGCCGGGCCCCACATCCTAACTAACTGGCTAACTAAACTAGATCAAGTTTAATCTAATTACCCTGGACCCACACGTCAACATTGACTGTGCTGACGTGTCGTTGACTGGGCCCACCTGCCAGCGACCTAAACGAGCCCTAAGTCACTGACTAATGGGACCCCCTGGTCAGGTTTGACCCGGGGCAACCCTGTTGACTTGCTGATGCAAGCATGACGCAGTGCTGATGTCATAACTCATTTCCTGGATTTAATTTAATTCTGAAATTCCAGAAAATGCCTAAAACTTCTAAAATTCATAGAAAATTAACCGTAACTCCAAATTAAATAATTTATATATGAAAAATTATCAGAAAAATTCAAGGAATCCATCTGTACCATTTTCATGCATGTTAGAACAACTTATAGCTGCTGTTTAGCACAAATCAATTAAATGGCATTTGAATAATCACATATGGAGTTTAAATTTGAATCTTGTATTCAAACCAACTTCATTTAATCTGTTGCTAGTTGCATTAGCTCAAAACACATTCATTTTGCCATGTCATGATCATGCATCATATTGTGCATTGCATTGATTGTGTTCCCTTCTGTGTTGCCGGTATTTGTCCCCTCTCGATAGACATGATACCGATGATGTGATCGTTGACACTGACGAAGACTCAATGTTATCTTCAGAAGTGCCAGGCAAGCAAAACCCCCTTGTTCATTCCGATACAATCCTACTCTCTCGCTCCTGCTCTCTTTTACTGCATTAGGACAACACCGATTCATCTGTTACTTGCTGCGGTAGCTGAACCCCTTTGTCCTTTGCATGACCTGTCATTGCCACAGTAAATAGATGAAACCCACTAGCATGAGTAGGAGTTGTTTGAGCCCTGATGTGCCTACTCATTCATGTTTGTTTGTCATGCCTGCTATTGCTTAGAGTTGAGTCAGGTCTGGTTCATCGGGGATGAATCAGAGGTGTGTGAACATGTCCTACTGTGTGTGAGCTAAGTGGTGAACACGATTTGGTAAAGGTAGCGGTGAGAGGCCATGTAGGAGTACATGGTGGGTTGTCTCATTGCAGCCGTCCTCAGGAACTGAGTTCTGTGTTTGTGATCCATGATTCAGCTACTACCATACATTGGGCCCTGAAATATGACCCCGCTCGACTTCTTATTCACCCTTGTCCTCTGTCCAGGAGTTGCAAGTAGTTTCTGGTGTTTGTAGTATGCTGGAGGCCGTGGACAGCGCTGACCGTAGGGGTGGGCTGTGATGCGGTAGGCACGTGGCCGGGTATACCGGGCGCCCGTTTGGTGTCACGGAACCCTGTTCACATCGTTTGGGGCTGTGAGCGAAACTCCGGCCGGATCTCCTCATGGATGGAACCCGAATAGGGATAAACCTGGACTAGAGACTTGAGTGTTTAGGTAGGTCGTGGTCTACACCCACGTCGGCTTTTGCTTGAAGTCTGCCGAGCACATGTCGTGTGCAGACGCTAAGTGGTGGAAACATGTATGAAGAAGTACACCCCTGCAGGGTTAACATCATCTATTCGAATAGCCGTGTCCGCGGAAAAGGACTTCTGGGTTGCTTATATCAGTTCATAGACAAGTGAAAGTGGATACTCTAAAATACGCAAGATAAGCGTGAGTGCTATGGAAGGCGTTCTCGTAGGGAGACGGGAGCGGATCCATAGTGGTGTATTGATATGGTGAATATGTGGACTCGTGTGCGCCACCTCAAAAGAGTCGCTTGCAGTCGTAGTTTAGGATAGCCACCGAGTCAAAGCTGGCTTGCTGCAGTTAAACCCCACCACCCCTTTGTTGAAAATGATGCATATGTAGTTAGTTCTGATGTAAGTCTTGCTGGGTACATTTGTACTCACGTTTGCCTATTTTATGTTTTTGCAGAGAGACTTCAGTCTCACTAGTAGTTCCACGTGGACTTCGACGTTTAGCTTGTTACCTCAGCTACGATCTTGTGCCCTCGGCAGGATTTGGTAGATAGTCAGGCTTCTCAGCCTTTTTCATTTATAGATGTCTGTACCCAGACATGATAGCTTCCGCTTGTGCTTTGACTTGTATGCTCTGATTGTTGGGTCGTGAGACCCATGTTTGTAATATCTCGCTCCTCGGAGCCTATTGATTAAAATACTTGAGTTGTAGAGTCATGTTGTGATGCCATGTTGTATTTGCACATATCGAGCATATTGTGTGTATGTTATTGAAATGCTTGGTATGTGTGGGATCTGACAACCTAGTTGTTTATCCTTGGTAGCCTCTCTTACCGGGAAATGTCTCCTAGTGTTTCCACCGAGCCATGGTAGCTTGCTACTGCTCCGAGACACTTAGGCTGGCTGGCATGTGTCCTTCTTCGTTCCTGTGTCTGTCCCTTCGGGGAAATGTCACGCGATGAATACCGGAGTCCTGTTAGCCCGCTACAGCCCGGTTCACCGGAGTCCTGCTAGCCCAGTGCTACAGCCTGGATTCACTCGCTGATGACCGACACGTTCGATGCTGGGTCATGGATGTCTGTCCCTGTAAGTCTGTGCCACTTTGGGTTTACGACTAGCCATGTCAGCCCGGGCTCCTTATCATATGGATGCTAGCGACACTGTCATATACGTGTGCCAAAAGGCGCAAACGGTCCCGGGCAAAGGTAATGCGACACCCGTGGGGATACCGTGCGTGAGGCCGCAAAGTGATATGAGGTGTTACATGCTAGATCGATGTGGCATTGAGTCGGGGTCCTGACAGCGTTGGTATCAGAGCTTGACTGCCTGTAGGATTACCAAGCCAAACTGGTCGATGTTGAGTCTAGAAATTCTTTAGTTATATGTAGGGGAATTGATTGTGGGATGGAACGTAAGGCTCTTTTTACTCCTTATACCTCATGGCCTTCTGATCTGAGTCATCATCTTCTCTTCTATGGGGATTAAGAACTAGGCTATCTCTTCTTTCTATTAGGATCACGTGTTACTAATCAGTGGACTTATAAGATTGTTGGATTTAAGCTTGAGTTCAGTTTCTACTACTTCCGTATGTTAATTGTTGATCTCGAAACTTTGATATTGTGCTCCTGAGTGGTTATGCCACCATTTTTGTGAATGTCTCAAATCTTTTCTGAGCATTTACAGCCGTTATGCTGTCCGAGTCATTCCAGGTTTCTAAATAGTCTGATGCATTTGCAAATCCTTTCCCTCTGGTTTCGATGTTCCTTTATGCCAGCTCAATCACACAAATCAGTGAGTTGAGGTACTCCGTTACCTTGACATATATGTTGGAGTTATTATTATGACCCTAGGGGTTTTAGGGAGTCACCTAGTAATCTAGCAATGATTTGTGATCCCAGTGTGATGATTCTGGCCTTTATCCTCGAAAGCATTCCGTGATGCTACTTAGTAGTAGGTATTCTACTCCTTGGGCTTTGAACCCGAGATTCACTCTACTTACTTCATGTTGATAGTGTTACTAGTTCCTTTAGTATATTAGTAACTTGCGATAGTCCTCGAGGTCCGTGGTATTTCCTTCTTCCAAATACCATGAACTACTTATGGCAGAAGTTCCTCGTTGAACTGAAATATCACAACAGGATTATTCTTGATGAGTTCTCCATTATATATTGTGGCTCTGCCAGTTCTACCTTTCTGCATGGGTTATCCGGAAGAATTATGTTGAACTCGGTTCGACATACTAATTTATGCATCCACAACTCAGAAAGTTATATGTTCCTTTGAGTTGT
>NW_021287276.1:0-1670 GCF_002162155.2 Triticum dicoccoides
CTGGCTGTACTGCTAGACGCCGGCAGAGCAGACGGAGCGGTTGTCTTCTTTACTTTCTTACGAGGCGGAGGAGAAGGACTATGACGCACCGGAGCAGCCGGAGCAGCGGCAAGTCTCTTCCGCCCTTGCTGACGAGGCGGAGAAGGAGGAGGCTGGCTGCTCGGGCACGTCGGCGCAGGCGGAGAAGGAGGCGGAGTGCCGCCATGCGCCGGAGCAGGAGCCGGTCGAGTGCCCTGATCGTCACTCGCCGGAGGAGGAGGCGGAGTGCCCTGACTTGCCGGAGGAGGAGGAGGAGGCGGAGGCGTCCAGTTCGGAAGGTTGATGAGCTCCTTCTGCCATAGGCATGGAGTCTTCAGAGCAGAACCCAGCCTAGTCTACCCTTCACCGGTAGGGTGGTCAAGCTAGAGGTCCTCAAATCCCTCCGTTATTTAATCCACCATCACCCTAGCATATCCTTCTGGAATCGGCCAGCAGTGAAAAGTTGCACCAGGTTCAGTAGGATAAACAGAGCCAATAGCCGCCTTGACCTTCAAATTCATCCATTGCGTCATAAGGTGGCAATTTTGAGACTCCGTGATAGCATCCATAGGATAGCTGGCAGGAGCCGTCAAGGCATGCTCCGGCTGAAGCAGCTCGGTGGAAGCCACGCTGCTTCTCCGCTGAGATGGCGGGGTAGCTTCGGGGGAAGCATCGGCAGTACATTTGCTGCGATTTGCTTCTCATTCCTCTAACGCTTGTACCCTTGCTTGCAGCGCCTGCGTTTGGGTCTGCTGCAATTTTTTCCTCCTCTCCTGGGATTTGTAACCGCATGCGTCCGGAAACCCAACCTTCCACGGAATGGAGCCTGGCGTGCCTCGTGTCCGTCCAGGGTGCTCAGGATTCCTGAGGGCCATTGTGAGCTCGTCGTTCTCTCTGTCTAGAAAGAACGTCCCTTGCTGCGCTGCTTCGATATACTGCTGAAGCTTCCTAACTAGTATGTCCATTTGATCGTTCGTCCAAATGCACTTCCCTGTTACAGGGTCCAAGGTTCCGCCAGCCCCGAAGAACCAAGTCCGGCAACAGTCTGGCCAGTTAATTGTCTCTTGTTCGATCCCTTTATCAACCAGATCATTCTCAGTCTTGGCCCACTTAGGCCGAGCTATGAGGTAGCCACCTGACCCCGTGCGATGGTGATGCTTCTTCTTCAGAGCATTTTGCTTGTTTATCACCGACATCTTCTTACTCTTTTCCGATGTCTTGTGGGCCACAAATGCGGGCCAGTGATCTCTGATCTTCTCATATCTGCCCTTGAATTCTGGTGTATTTTTATTTTCCACAAACTTATTCAGTTCTTTCTTCCACCTCCTGAATAGTTCTGCCATCCTCTTAAGAGCAAAAGACTTGATTAATTGCTCTTTAACTGGCTTCTCTGGATCATCCTCTGGCGGTAGGGTGAAATTTGACTTCAGCTCAGTCCAAAGATCATTTTTCTGCATATCATTGACATAAGACACCTCAGGGTCTTCTATAGCCAGCTTTAACCATTGCTGGATACTGATCGGGATCTTGTCCCTAACCATAACCCCGCACTGAGCAACAAATGCGCTCTTTGTCCGGAGGGGTTCAATCGGTTGGCCGTCGGGCACGATTGCTATGATCTCAAACTTTTCATCCGAGCTCAACTTTTTCTT
>NW_021287277.1:0-1727 GCF_002162155.2 Triticum dicoccoides
ACTGAGTGCTTCTACTGCAAGCAGACTGGTCACTGGAAGCGGAACTGCCCCAAGTATTTGGCGGATAAGAAGGATGGCAAGGTGAACAAAGGTATATGTGATATACATGTTATTGATGTGTACCTTACCAATGCTCGCAGTAGCACCTGGGTATTTGATACTGGTTCTGTTGCTAATATTTGCAACTCGAAACAGGGACTACAGAATAAGCGGGCACTGGCAAAGGACGAGGTGACGATGCGCGTGGGAAACGGTTCCAAAGTCGATGTGATCGCGGTCGGCACGCTACCTCCACATCTACCTTCGGGATTAATATTAGACCTAAATAATTGTTATTTGGTGCCAGCGTTGAGCATGAACATTATATCTGGATCTTGTTTAATGCGAGACGGTTATTCATTTAAATCAGAGAATAATGGTTGTTCTATTTATATGAGTAATATCTTTTATGGTCATGCACCCTTGAAGAGTGGTCTATTCTTACTAAATCTCGATAGTAGTAATACACATATTCATAATGTTGAAACCAAAAGATACAGAGTTGATAATGAAAGTGCAACTTATTTGTGGCACTGTCATTTAGGTCATATCGGTGTAAAACGCATGAAGAAACTCCATACTAATGGACTTTTGGAACCACTTGATTATGAATCACTTGGTACTTGCGAACCGTGCCTCATGGGCAAGATGACTAAAACACCGTTCTCCGGTACTATGGAGAGAGCAACAGATTTGTTGGAAATCATACATACCGATGTATGTGGTCCGATGAATATTGAGGCTCGTGGCGGATATCGTTATTTTCTCACCTTCACAGATGATTTGAGCAGATATGGATATATCTACTTAATGAAGCATAAGTCTGAAACATTTGAAAAGTTCAAAGAATTTCAGAGTGAAGTTGAAAATCATCGTAACAAGAAAATAAAAGTTTCTACGATCTGATCGTGGAGGAGAATATTTGAGTTACGAGTTTGGTGTACATTTGAAAAACTGTGGAATAGTTTTGCAACTCACGCCACCCGGAACACCACAGCGTAATGGTGTGTCCGAACGTCGTAATCGTACTTTACTAGATATGGTGCGATCTATGATGTCTCTTACAGATTTACCGCTATCATTTTGGGGATATGCTTTAGAGACGACCGCATTCACGTTAAATAGGGCACCATCAAAATCCGTTGAGACGACGCCTTATGAACTATGGTTTGGCAAGAAACCAAAGTTGTCGTTTCTTAAAGTTTCGGGCTGCGATGCTTATGTGAAAAAGCTTCAACCTGATAAACTCGAACCCAAATCGGAGAAATGTGTATTCATAGGATACCCAAAGGAAACTGTTGGGTACACCTTCTATCACAGATCCGAAGGCAAAACATTTGTTGCTAAGAATGGATCATTTCTAGAGAAGGAGTTTCTCTCGAAAGAAGTGAGTGGGAGGAAAGTAGAACTTGACGAGGTAACTGTACCTGCTCCCTTACTGGAAAGTAGTTCATCACAGAAAACTGTTTCAGTGACACCTACACCAGTTAGTGAGGAAGCCAATGATAATGATCATGAAACTTCAGATCAAGATACTACTGAACTTCGTAGATCAACCAGAGTAAGATCCGCACCAGAGTGGTACGGTAATCCTGTTCTGGAGGTCATGCTACTAGATCATGATGAACCTACGAACTATGAAGAAGCGATGGTGAGCCCAGATTCCGCAAAGTGGCTAGAAGCCATGA
>NW_021287278.1:0-1901 GCF_002162155.2 Triticum dicoccoides
AAGATTGATATATTGGAAGCCTATATTTGGACATCGGAATCGTTCCGGGTGAAATCGACATTTTTCCGGAGTACCGGGGGGTTACCGGAACCCCCCCCCCCCCGGGGGTTTATTGGGCCTACATGGGCCTTGAGGGAGAAGAGAGAAGGAGGCAAGAGGTGGCCGCGCGCCCCTCCCCTTCCTAGTCCGAATAGGACAAGGGAAGGGGGGCGGCGCCCCCACCCCTTTTTCCTTCCTCTCTTCCACCTCTTTCCCCTCTCTCCTTGTCCAACTAGGAGTCCTACTCCCGGTGGGAGTAGGACTTGTTGGGTTTCGTAGTAATTTCAAAAAATTTCCTACGCACACGCAAGATCATGTGATGCATAGCAACGAGGGGGGAGTGTTGTCTACGTACCCAACGCAGACCGACTGCGAAAGCGATGACACGACGTAGAGGAAGTAGTCGTACGTCTTCACGATCCAACCGATCAAGCACCGAAACTACGGCACCTCCGAGTTCGAGCACACGTTCAGCTCGATGACGATCCCCGGACTCTGATCCAGCAAAGTGTCGGGGAAGAGTTCCGTCAGCACGACGGCGTGGTGACGATCTTGATGAACTACAGCAGCAGGGCTTCGCCTAAACTCCACTACAGTATTATCGAGGAATATGGTGGCAGGGGGCACCGCACACGGCTAAGGAATAGATCACGTGGATCAACTTGTGTGTTTCTGGGGTGCCTCTGCCTCAGTATATAAAGGAGCCAAGGGGGAGGGGGGGCGCCGGCCAGGGAGAGGGCGCAGGAGGAGTCCTACTCCTTCCGGGAGTAGGACTCCCCCCCCAATGCTATTCCAACTAGGATTCCCAAGGGGGAAAGAGGGAGAGGGGTGGCCGGCCACCTCTCCTAGTCCTAATAGGACTAGGGGTGGGGGGAGGTGCGCAGCCCCCTTGGGCTGCCCCTTTCTCCTTTCCACTAAGGCCCATGAAGGCCCATATGGCTCCCGGGGGGTTCCGGTAACCTCCCGGTAACCCGGTAAAATCCCGATTTCACCCGGAACACTTCCGATGTCCAAACATAGGCTTCCAATATATCAATCTTTACGTCTCGACCATTTCGAGACTCCTCGTCATGTCCGTGATCACATTCGGGACTCCGAACAACCTTCGGTACACCAAAATGCATAAACTCATAATGTAACTGTATCGTAACCTTAAGCGTGCGGACCCTACGAGTTCGAGAACAATGTAGACATGACCGAGACATGTCTCCGGTCAATAACCAATAGAGGGACCTGGATGCCCATATTGGCTCCTACATATTCTACGAAGATCTTTATCGGTCAGACCGCATAACAACATACGTTGTTCCCTTTGTCATCGGTATGTTACTTGCCCGAGATTCGATCGTCGGTATCCAATACCTAGTTCAATCTCGTTACCGGCAGGTCTCTTTACTCGTTCCGTAATACATCATCTCACAACTAATCATATTAGTTGTAATGCTTGCAAGGCTTATGTGATGTGTATTACCGAGAGGGCCCAGAGATACCTCTCCGACAATCGGAGTGACAAATCCTAATCTCGAAATACGCCAACCCAACATCTACCTTTGGAGACACCTGTAATGCTCCTTTATAATCACCCAGTTACATTGTGACGTTTGGTAGCACCCAAAGTGTTCCTCCGGTAAACGGGAGTTGCATAATCTCATAGTCATAGGAACATGTATAAGTCATGAAGAAAGCTATAGCAACATACTAAACGATCGGGTGCTCAGCTAATGGAATGGGTCATGTCAATCAGATCATTCAACTAATGATGTGACCTCGTTAATCAAATAACAACTCTTTGTCCATGGTTAGGAAACATAACCATCTTTGATTAATGAGCTAGTCAAGTAGAGGCATACTAGTGACACTCT
>NW_021287279.1:0-1387 GCF_002162155.2 Triticum dicoccoides
AACGGAGAGGTATCTCTGGGCCCACTCGGTAGGACATCATCATAATGTGCACAATGTGACCAAGGGGTTGATCACGGGATGATGTGTTACGGAACGAGTAAAGAGACTTGCCGGTAACGAGATTGAACAAGGTATCGGTATACCGACGATCGAATCTCGGGCAAGTACCATACCGCTAGACAAAGGGAATTGTATACGGGATCGATTGAGTCCTTGACATCGTGGTTCATCCGATGAGATCATCGTGGAACATGTGGGAGCCAACATGGGTATCCAGATCCCGCTGTTGGTTATTGACCGGAGAACATCTCGGTCATGTCTGCATGTCTCCCGAACCCGTAGGGTCTACACACTTAAGGTTCGATGACGCTAGGGTTATAAAGGAAGCTTGTATGTGGTTACCGAATGTTGTTCGGAGTCCCGGATGAGATCCCGGACGTCACGAGGAGTTCCGTAATGGTCCGGAGGTAAAGATTTATATATAGGAAGTCCTGTTTCGGCCATCGGGACAAGTTTCGGGGTCATCGGTATTGTACCGGGACCACCGGAAGGGTCCCGGGGGCCCACCGGGTGGGGCCACCTGCCCCGGGGGGCCACATGGGCTGTAGGGGGTGCGCCTTGGCCTACATGGGCCAAGGGCACCAGCCCCAAGAGGCCCATGTGCCTAGGGAACCCTAGAGGGGAGAGTCCTAAAAGGGGAAGGCACCTCCGAGGTGCCTTGGGGAGGATGGACTCCTCCCCCCCTCTTAGCCGCACCCCTTTCTTGGAGGAAGGGGCAAGGCTGCGCCTCCCCCCTCTCCCCTGCCCCTATATATAGTGGAGGGGAGGGAGGGCTTCCATACCTGAGCCCTTGGCGCCTCCCTCCCTCCCGTGACACCTCCTCCTCTCCCGTAGGTGCTTGGTGAAGCCCTGCAGGATTGCCACGCTCCTCCATCACCACCACGCCGTTGTGCTGCTGCTGGATGGAGTCTTCCTCAACCTCTCCCTCTCTCCTTGCTGGATCAAGGCGTGGGAGACATCATCGAGCTGTACGTGTGTTGAACGCGGAGGTGCCGTCCGTTCGGCACTAGGATCATCGGTGATCTGAATCACGACGAGTACGACTCCATCAACCCCGTTCACTTGAACGCTTCCGCTTAGCGATCTACAAGGGTATGTAGATGCACTCTCTTTCTACTCGTTGCTGGTCTCTCCATAGATAGATCTTGGTGATTCTTAGGAAAATTTTGAATTTCTGCTACGTTCCCCAACAGTGGCATCATGAGCTAGGTCTATTGCGTAGATTCTTTGCACGAGTAGAACACAAAGTAGTTGTGGGCGTCGATATTGTTCAATATGCTTGCCGTTACTAGTCTTATCTTGATTCGGCGGCATCGTGGGATGAAGC
>NW_021287280.1:0-1351 GCF_002162155.2 Triticum dicoccoides
TGTAGCACTGGGCTAGCAGGACTCCGGTAAACCGGGCTGTAGCGGGCTAACAGGACTCCGGTACTCAAAGCGTGACATTTCCCCGAAGGGACAGACACAGGAACGAAGAAGGACACATGCCGGCCAGCCTAAGTGTTCCAGAGCAGTAGCAAGCTACCATGGCTCAGCGGTAACACTAGGAGACATTTCCCGGTAAGAGAGGCTACTAAAGATAAACAACTAGATAGTCAGATCCCACACATACCAAGCATTTCAATAACATACACACAATATGCTCGATATGTGCAATACAACATGGCATCACAAAATGACTCTACGACTCAAGTAGTTTATTCAATAGGCTCCGAGGAGCGAGACATTACAAACATGGGTCTCATGACCCAAAAATCAGAGCATACAAGTCAAAACACAAGCGGAAGCTATCATGTCTGAGTACAGACATCTATAAATGAAAAAGGCTGAGAAGCCTGACTATCTATCAGATCCTGCCGAGGGCACAAGATCGTAGCTGAGGTAACAAGCTAAACGTCGAAGTCCAAGCGGAACTACTAGTGAGACTGAAGTCTCTCTGCAAAAACATAAAATAGGCAAACGTGAGTACAAATGTACCCAGCAAGACTTACATCAGATCTATCTACATATGCATCATTATCGACAAGGGGGTGGTGGAGTTTAACTGCAGCAAGCCAGCTTTGACTCGGTGGCTATCCTGAACTACGACTGCAAGTAACTCTTTTGAGGTGGCGCACACGAGTCCACATATTCACCATATCAATACACCACTATGGATCCGCTCCCGTCTCCCTACGAGAACGCCATCCATAGCACTCACGCTTATCTTGCGTATTTTAGAGTATCCACTTTCACTTGTCTATGAACACGCTCTCGCCACTTATCGCCCTGTACACGTCATGTACCTCGGCAACCTTCAAGCGGAAGCCGGGCGAGGGAGTCGGCCACGACCTGACTAACCGAACAAGTCTCTAGTCCAGGTTTATCGCCTATTCAGGTTCCATCCGCAAGGAGATCCGGCCGGGGTGTCGCTTACGGCCCCAAACGATGTGTGCAGGGTTCCCAAGCCCACCAACCGGGTGCCACTTGGTACACCGGGCCACTGTGCCTAGTCTGTCCCAAGCCCACCTGTACCGGGTGCCACTTGGTAGACTACTAACACTGCCTACAAACACCAGAAACTAGTTGCAACTCCTGGACAGAGATCAAGTTGATTAATAAGTCGAGAGGGCTTGGAGCGCCCGGAGCCCAATGTGTGGTAGTAACTGATCATGGATCACAAACACAGAACTCAGTTCCTGAGGACGGCTGCAATGAGACAACCCACCATGTACTCCTA
>NW_021287281.1:0-1195 GCF_002162155.2 Triticum dicoccoides
TGGATACCGTTGGTATCCTGAGTACACGGTCGAAGAGCAATTCCGAGACTTTAATCAAAGCCAGTATCTCTGCACTGTCAGGATATTTCCATCTTATCCTGGGTCCACCGAGCCCCTTCACTGCTCCTATGGACTCGGGGTTACTATTGAGATGGCTGTGCAGGACGCCGCCTACTCTATGATGACCATCATGCGAGTCAGATCTGGTCTATTTCGGGACTCTGATTTCCGGTATATGCCAGGATCACTTCCGGGAGCACAAGGGTATCTCCAGGCTATCTATGCTGACCCCACCCAGGAGGATTCACGGACTCGCACTACTGCTGAGATGCTCGAGGATAAGGACCGTGAAAATCGGGCCTTGAGGTTAGAGCTCTTCAATACCCGTGCTGACCACTGGGCCACATTGACTCGGTTTGCACCGGCAGTGCAAGCCGGATATTCGGATATGCGCGATCTCTATCCTGTGAGATCTGCTCTGCCAGACGTGATGGGTTGGCGTGATGTAGGAGGCATCACCCCACCTCACGGTCCCCGCAGGCCACCGTTTGTTGGTCCAAGACCTCATCCTAGTCCCTATGGTCCACAAGCTCCGCGAGATCGTCTATTTCCGGATGATCATGTTGAGCTTCCAGGCTATGGAGGTGACTTCTACGAGGACTACTACGGATCGGTCTGAGTTAGTGGTAGTATCACTAGTTCGCACTAGCTGTGTCATCTATCGTTCCGCGTGACTCATGGGATATGACCTAGTTTGTACTCTTTCCGGAGGTGTAGAAAAATAATGTATAGGAGCTTGGAATGCCTCCGATGAGATGTAATCCTCTTTTCACCGTAATAGTACTTTGTTTGGTCTTGTACTAAACCCTGTATGGTGTGTATGACGATGGAATAAAGAAGCAGTCTCTGTATCTACCATGTCATACGGATGATCATCTTGCATTTCGAGTTATTCCTTACATGTTGTATCCTATGTCGGAATTTTATCATTCTGACTAAATCATTGTCTTGTTTACCTAGGATGGTCAACACGCGCACTAACCCTGCTCCTCAAGAGCAGGCCGAAGGCAGCGAAGTCAGGAATGCAAATCTGCCTCATCCTCCTTCCCTAGCCGAGGTTATGATGGAAGCCGAGAGAAACAAGCGGGAGACCAACCGTTTGTTGGAGCGTATTGAACAGAACACAGCACACCAT
>NW_021287282.1:0-1281 GCF_002162155.2 Triticum dicoccoides
ATCAGAGCCGGACTGCCTGTAGGTTCTCCAAGCCAAACTGGTCGATGTTGAGTCTAGAAATTCTTTAGTTATATGTAGGGGAATTGTTTGTGGGTTGGAACGTAAGGCTCTTTTTACTCCTTTATCTTATGACATTCTGATCTGAGTCAGTCCATTCTTCCACCGGGGGTTAAGGAATTAGGATCTATTCTCTCTATCAGGATCACGTGTTACTAATCAGTAGTACCTTATAGGTATGATGGATACAAGCCTAGTTCAGTTCTTTTACCACATTATGTTGCTAGGATGGTCTCAGAACTTTGATATGATGATGTTGAGTGTGTATGAAATCCTTTGTCAAATGTCTCAAAATCCTTCTTGAGCATTTACAGCTGTTATGCTGCCGAAATTTTGCTAGAAATTCTAATGCCTTTGCATTATGATTGTGATTTCAGATGGCCACTCGCGACCTCAATCAAGTGGTTCGCCTGACTCGATGCCTAGATGTACCCGGCCATACTGCCAAGTTGGTCAGGGTAATGACTGAGGCTGGATACCGCTGGTATCCTGAGTACACGGTCGAAGAGCAATTCCGAGACTTTAATCAAAGCCAGTATCTCTGCACTGTCAGGATATTTCCATCTTATCCTGGATCCACCGAGCCCCTTCACTGCTCCTATGGACTCGGGGTTACTATTGAGATGGCTGTGCAGGACGCCGCCTACTCTATGATGACCATTATGCGAGTCAGATTTGGTCTATTTCGAGACTCTGATTTCCGGTATATGCCAGGATCACTTCCGGGAGCACAAGGGTATCTCCAGGCTATCTATGCTGACCCCACTCAGCAGGATTCACGGACTCGCACCACTGCTGAGATGCTCGAGGATAAGGACCGTGAAAATCGGGCCTTGAGGTTAGAGCTCTTTAATACCCGTGCTGACCATTGGGCCACGTTGACTCGGTTTGCACCGGCGGTGCAAGCTGGATATTCGGATATGCGCGATCTCTATCCTGTGAGATCTGCTCTGCCAGACGTGATGGGTTGGCGTGATGTAGGAGGCATCACCCCACCTCGCGGTCCCCGCAGGCCACCGTCTGTTGGTCCAAGACCTCATCCTAGCCCCTATGGTCCACAAGCTCCGCGAGATCGTCTGTTTCCGGATGATCATGTTGAGCTTCCAGGCTATGGAGGTGACTTCTACGAGGACTACTACGGATCGGTCTGAGTTAGTGGTAGTATCACTAGTTCGCACTAGCTGTGTCGTCTATCGTCCCGCGTGACTCGTGGGATATGACCTA
>NW_021287283.1:0-1116 GCF_002162155.2 Triticum dicoccoides
TAAGCCTGCTCTTGTATTAAGGGGGCTAGTTCTGCTTCCGGCCGCCCACGCAACGTGCAGGTGTGCTATGGGCGATGGGCCCAGACCCCTGTGCGCTTAGGTTTAGACCGGCGTGCTGGCCTCTCTGTTTTGCCTAGGTGGGGCTGCGACGTGTTGATCTTCCGCGGCCGGGCATGACCCAGGAAAGTGTGTCCGGCCAAATGGGATCAAGCGTGTTGGGTTATGTGGTGCACCCCTGCAGGGAAGTTAATCTATTCGAATAGCCGTGATCTTCGGTAACAGGACGACTTGGAGTTGTACCTTGACCTTATGACAACTAGAACCGGATACTTAATAAAACACACCCTTCCAAGTGCCAGATACAACCGGTGGTCGCTCTCCCTCAGGGATACGAGGGGAGGATCGCCGGGTAGGATATGCTATGCGATGCTACTTGGAGGACTTCGACCTACACTCTTCTGCCTGTTGCAAGACGAAGGTGACCAGAAGCGTAGTCTTCGATAAGACTAGCTATCCCCCTCTTATTCTGGCATTCTGCAGTTCAGTCCACTGATATGGCCCTTTACACATATACCCATGCATATGTAGTGTAGTTCCTTGCTTGCGAGTACTTTGGATGAGTACTCACGGTTGCTTTCTCCCCCCTTTTTCCCCTTTCCTTTCTTTCTGGTTGTCGCAACCAGATGCTGGAGTCCAGGAGCCAGACGCCACCGTCGACGACGTCTACTACCCCGGAGGTGCCTACTACTACGTGCAGGCCGCTGACGACGTCCAGGAGTAGTTTAGGAGGATCCCAGGCAGGAGGCCTGCGCCTCTTTCGATCTGTATCCCAGTTTGTGCTAGCCTTCTTAAGGCAAACTTGTTTAACTTATGTCTGTACTCAGATATTGTTGCTTCCGCTGACTCGTCTATGATCGAGCACTTGTATTCGAGCCCTCGAGGCCCCTGGCTTGTATTATGATGCTTGTATGACTTATTTATGTTTTAGAGTTGTGTTGTGATATCTTCCCGTGAGTCCCTGATCTTGATCGTACACATTTGCGTGCATGATTAGTGTACGATTGAATCGGGGGCGTCACAAGTTGGTATCAGAGCCAACTGCCTGTAGGAATCCCC
>NW_021287284.1:0-2198 GCF_002162155.2 Triticum dicoccoides
TTCGTCAAACTCCTCTCCTTCATCGTTCAGGTCACGATGGGGCCATCCGTGCGCCCAGTCTTCACGCTTTATCCACACAAGATCAACGACAGTCTGACTATGCACCAGGCCGCGGTGCAATTCAGGGGAGGCCATGCTGAAATGCGCCGCCTCCTATTCGTGGGGAGAGCCATGCCTACAGAAAGGCATGCTATGCTGATGGCTGCCCGCGAGACGATAGCCCGTCTTCGGGATGTTCTTCCTGCAATGAAGACCCGTCGCTACTGCTACCTTCCATGCCATGTGCCTTACACGTGTCACTACTATTTCTCTTGCCCCAGAGGAGAGCGAGACGAAGCCTTTGAGATGCTTATCGAGTACCTCCGAGCCCTGGAGGCAGCATTCGACAGCATGGTGGATGACCTCGTGGGTGCACGCATGGACTCAGTTCATGGCTGTGCTGCTAACAGGAGGGAACTCCTGCACACCGCTCCACCACTGACTTTTGTGTCATCCACAGCCTCTCACTCACCTACCATACTCGCCTCTGCTCATCATCTGCCTACCACAGAGGAATTTAACCAGGCTATTGCACCCACTCCCGTCCGCTCTGCACCACTTGTTGCACCCACTCCCATACGTGCTACCCCACCTATTCCACCCACTCGTATTCGTGTTATTCCGCCTACGGCACCTGCTCCATCAGCTCAGCACAACGTTTCTCGTCTGGAACCTATTAGCGAGGAGGAGGTTGATTCCCCAGCGTCTCTGCGTCTCACCCTCGGCAGGCCAAGGGAGATCCTCACCATCTCCGACTAAGTACGCATAGACACCATGTGATGTATTAACTTGTGTAATATGTTTTTATGTACATAGGTTATGAGAAGTAGCCTGTTTGCGCACCATGTAGGATCTGGAGGAGTGCACTAGTTTAAATAACATGTCAGGATTATGTACGCATATCCTGAGTGATGTAATGTATAATTATGCCCGCGTGTAAGATATGCACTAGTCCTTCTCCGCGCGCGATCGTGTGTTTCCAAAAAAAATACCATGGAGTTTAAAAAAATGTCCTTTGGGTGTGATTTTATTGACTTTTGCGACTCTCTTTCTTATCTTACGAGTTCACAAAAAATTATCCCCAGAGTGAAGGATGTCTCGTCCTTGGACGCGCTCCATGCCAACTCAGCCAGAAGAAAATTATGGCACACCGCAGAACCAGAATTTCACTCAGGGTCAGACAAGTCAACAGGACAGTGAAACAGCTTTTACACAAGTTTGTCGTTTGTATGAACAGAGTCAACAGCAACACCAGGAAATGATGAACCAATTCATCAATATGGGAAGTAACCGTGGTCAGTATCAACCACAATCCAAATTATCTGAGTTACAGAAGACGCGTCCTCCAACATTTTCTCATACTGACAAGCCTTTTGAGGCCGAGGACTGGCTTCGAGACATGGAGAGAAAATTAATTATCGCACAGTGTTCAGACCGTGAAAAAGTACTGTATGCACCACATTATCTCACAGATGCAGCTGCATCATGGTGGGAAAACTTCCTGCACATGCACCCCAACGAAAATGAAATCACCTGGGAAAATTTCAAAGAAGGTTTTCGTGGGGCACATATTCCTAAGAGCGTCATGAAAATCAAGAAGAAGGAATTTGATGAACTCAAGCAAAGAGCCATGACAGTGTCAGAATACAACAGCAAATTCACACTGCTGTCTCGCTACGCCAATGAAGAACGCATGACCGAGAGCAAGAAGATGGAAAAGTTCTTAGAAGGCCTGGCACCCGCCCTTAAGTGCCAGCTAGTTGTGCACACCTTTCCAGATTTTAAAACACTGGTGGATAAGGCCATTACCCTGGAAAATGAGCGACGTAGCCTGGAAGATATCCGCAAACGGAAAAGGGACCAGACTATTTTTGCTCGCAATCACAGAAGCAAGAAGGAATTTCAGAAGGGGGATTCACACAAAACCCCGGCGAATAATTCACGTCCAACCAAGAATTTCCATGCAAGAGACAAAGAGTTCACCTATCGCCCATGCGTTACCTGTTATGCTTGTGGAGAAGAAGGGCACTATGCCAAGCAGTGTCCCAAGCCAAGGAACTCAAACCCGAAGCTCAATAATGGTGGAAATAATTCAGCACCAAAGCGAAGCAATTTCAACCCCAACAACAACCACCGGAAAGGTCACTTGAACCACGTGA
>NW_021287285.1:0-1268 GCF_002162155.2 Triticum dicoccoides
GTGACATGGATCAAGACTGGGATTTGTCACTCCGTATGACGGAGAGGTATCACTGGGCCCACTCGGTAATGCATCATCATAATGAGCTCAGAGTGACCAAGTGTCTGGTCACGGGATCATGCATTACGGTACGAGTAAAGTGACTTGCCGGTAACGAGATTGAACGAGGTATTGGGATACCGACGATCGAATCTCGGGCAAGTAACATATCGATAGACAAAGGGAATAGCGTACGGGGTTGATAGAATCCTCGACATCGTGGTTCATCCGATGAGATCATCGTGGAGCATGTGGGAGCCAACATGGGTATCCAGATCCCGCTGTTGGTTATTGACCGGAGAGTCGTCTCGGTCATGTCTGCTTGTCTCCCGAACCCGTAGGGTCTACACACTTAAGGTTCGGTTACGCTAGGGTTGTAGGGATATGTATATGCAGTGACCCGAATGTTGTTCGGAGTCCCGGATGAGATCCCGAACGTCACGAGGAGTTCCGGAATGGTTCGGAGGTAAAGATTTATATATGGGAAGTCCTGTTTCGGGCATCGGGACAAGTTTCGGGGTTATCGGTATTGTACCGGGACCACCGGAGGGGTCCCGGGGGCCCACCGGGTGGGGCCACCCATCCCCGGGGGCCACATGGGCTGTAGGGGGTGCGCCTTGGCCTGCTTGGGCCAAGGGCACCAGCCCCACAAGGCCCATGCGCCTAGGGTTTCCAAGGGGGAGGAGTCCTACTAGTGGAAGGCACCTCCTAGGTGCCTTGGGGGGGAGGGAAACCCCCCTAGGCCGCCGCACCCCCTAGGAGATTGGATCTCCTAGGGCCGGCCACCCCCCCTTGGCACCCCTATATATAGTGGGGGAGAGGAGGGACTTCAGACCTTGAGTCCTTGGCCTTTGGTTGCCTCCTTCTCCCTCCCCAACACCTCCTCAACCTCCATAGTGCTTAGCGAAGCTCTGCCGGAGTACTGCAGCTCCATCAACACCACGCCGTCGTGCTGCTGCTGGTGCCATCTCCCTCAACCTCTCCTCCCTCCCTTGCTGGATCAAGAAGGAGGAGACGTGGCTGTTCCGTACGTGTGTTGAACGCGGAGGTGCCGTCCGTTCGGTGCTAGGATCTCCGGTGATTCGAATCACGTCGTGTTCGACTACATCATCCCCGTTCTTTGAACGCTTCCGCTCGCGATCTACAAGGTACGTAGATGCATCCAATGACTCGTTGCTAGATGAACTCCTAGATGATCTTGGTGAAACGAGTAGGAAAATTTTTGTTTT
>NW_021287286.1:0-1087 GCF_002162155.2 Triticum dicoccoides
TGGGTGACATGGATCAAGACTGGGATTTGTCACTCCGTATGACGGAGAGGTATCACTGGGCCCACTCGGTAATGCATCATCATAATGAGCTCAGAGTGACCAAGTGTCTGGTCACGGGATCATGCATTACGGTACGAGTAAAGTGACTTGCCGGTAACGAGATTGAACGAGGTATTGGGATACCGACGATCGAATCTCGGGCAAGTAACATATCGATAGACAAAGGGAATAGCGTACGGGGTTGATTGAATCCTCGACATCGTGGTTCATCCGATGAGATCATCGTGGAGCATGTGGGAGCCAACATGGGTATCCAGATCCCGCTGTTGGTTATTGACCGGAGAGTCGTCTCGGTCATGTCTGCTTGTCTCCCGAACCCGTAGGGTCTACACACTTAAGGTTCGGTTACGCTAGGGTTGTAGGGATATGTATATGCAGTGACCCGAATGTTGTTCGGAGTCCCGGATGAGATCCCGAACATCACGAGGAGTTCCGGAATGGTCCGGAGGTAAAGATTTATATATGGGAAGTCCTGTTTCGGGCATCGGGACAAGTTTCGGGGTTATCGGTATTGTACCGGGACCACCGGAGGGGTCCCGGGGGCCCACCGGGTGGGGCCACCCATCCCCGGGGGCCACATGGGCTGTAGGGGTGCGCCTTGGCCTGCTTGGGCCAAGGGCACCAGCCCCACAAGGCCCATGCGCCTAGGGTTTCCAAGGGGGAGGAGTCCTACTAGTGGAAGGCACCTCCTAGGTGCCTTGGGGGGGAGGGAAACCCCCCTAGGCCGCCGCACCCCCTAGGAGATTGGATCTCCTAGGGCCGGCCACCCCCCTTGGCACCCCTATATATAGTGGGGGAGAGGAGGGACTTCATACCTTGAGTCCTTGGCCTTTGGTTGCCTCCTTCTCCCTCCCCAACACCTCCTCCACCTCCATAGTGCTTAGCGAAGCTCTGCCGGAGTACTGCAGCTCCATCAACACCACGCCGTCGTGCTGCTGCTGGTGCCATCTCCCTCAACCTCTCCTCCCTCCCTTGCTGGATCAAGAAGGAGGAGACGTGGCTGTTCCGTACGTGTGTTGAACGCGGA
>NW_021287287.1:0-2936 GCF_002162155.2 Triticum dicoccoides
AGCGAGGATCATCGACAAGAAGGAACCCTACTCCGAGATTGTAAAGGAGAATCCGACAATCACGGAAGACCAGTTTCAAATATTCAAGGAGGCTTGCAAGGCCGAAGCTGCCAAAAACAAGTCTAAGTACATGAAGGGGCTTCAAGAGAGGAACTTTGGGAGCCACCACCTCGGAAGCCGTGGTTACGGCGGAAAGAGGTCCAAATGGGCCAAGGAGGACGCGGAAGCCGCGAGTCTGGGCATCCCAGACCCCTTGGCGGATTTCACCGTCCCGCAGGAGTGTGACGTCCTGAGGGCTCGGCACCATTGGGACCCAGTGAAGAAGGTTTACAAGACAACACCGGTCATTACGGAGTTCATGAGACTGCTGGTAATTTTAGATTCTGATTAATTTGACTGCACACATTAGTCATATTTGTAAACGATCCTTGTGCCTTTTGCAGAGAGAGCAGCACCGGATTGCGGCCGAAAGCGACTCGCCGTCTTAGGCATTGGCGAGGCCCAAGTGGGACACTCCATTCAACCAGGCATTGAACATATGTAAACAACAACCGGTGGATACTCGGCCGTCGTGTGGACGCGTGCACGGTGTCGGAGACGGCGCCACGTGGAAGAAGTACTACCGTGAGACCACGGAGGAGAGAAAGGAAAGATAGAGGTTAACTAAAGAAAACATCGACAAGAAGGTTGAGATTGCGGTTGAGAAGAAATCATCTCAGACAGTCGCAACAGCGTTAGCTGCCGCAAAACGGGTGGTTGCAGATTTGTCTACTTCCTTGGTGACGGGCGTTATCACTTGGACAAGGCAAAATACAGAAAAAAATGCAGAGGACTTTCCCCTTGCTGACTTCTTGGGAGCACCTGCTCCCGCACCGGCTCCCGCACCGGCTCTCGCACCTGCTCCCGCACCGGACGTGCTCGGCGGTGCTTCGTCTTTGGTTGAGCTCGACGCCCTCACAGTATCTGTCACACCGGCCCCCTTCAATATAAATGTATAATCTCCTATTTTCGTTGCCTTTCGGATGTCTCAAGTCGCAGACTTTTCTTTGCAGGCCGACGAAACCATGTGCACCATATTGTACACCATCGGTGACCAGAAGGTGGACGTGGGGAAGGCGATGATAATGAAGCCGAAGGAACCATTGTTCCACAGCCGGCCGATCCCCCCGAATGTCTTTAAGGTTTCCGTCGCCAGTGTCGAGCCGGGCCACGAGAATTTGCCTCCTACAACACTACTGGTGGATGACGAGGAGACACCGCGGCGGCTTGGTGATTGTTGCAATGGGTGGGTCCTGTTGTGGCCAAAGAGTCTGCTTCGTCTGGAGGCGGTCGGGAGCACACCCACAAGCACGCAGCCTTAGCAAGGTATGAACATCATCACCCCACCTACCCAATTAGCATCGGGTGTCGGATTGGGTGATAGCAGATGGGGTAAGGAGGAGGCTCCATTAGTTGTTGATGACGTTGCCATGGATGAGGATGAGGACGACGGTGGCGCGGAACAGTATGTCTATACTGGCGCCTCCTCAGGGTTTGAGCGTCATGAGTCGGTGCCTGAATTGCCATCTCAACGTATTATGGACGACCTTCCGGTAGTGAAGAAGTCTAGGAAGAGAGCGAGGAAAGGCAAAAAAGCTGATTCTATGTCAATTGCCGTCTCGGCCTTCAGGATCGTATAGATATCCCTGATGCGGATAAATGGCATATCCCCGGTCAACCAATCCTACCTGCAATAGTGCTACAGGCCAGATTCGGCGATCTAAGGAGACTTCATGACAATGTGCTGCGGGTAGAGAAAGGCCTCATCGCCTCGACAGATCCAGGATACCCGTGGTTAACGTTCCGCGGCAAAGGTCGTACGTCGACAGCTTCCCCGCGGATAAGTTCTTCCTCCGATTCAATTACATATTTGACATGTTTCACGTGAAGAAGCTAGATTTTACGTTAGTCCGCCTTTATGCCTTGCACATGAACTACATCGTCGGGGTTGAGTAAATATCTCATATCTATGTCACTGACCCGTACTACATGCACGAGGGCTTCTTGGGAGTCTGCGCAGAGTAGCGTGTATACGCGAGGGAATACACCGTCAATTTCATGCTCGCCAATAAGGACAAGGGGGCGATTCTCGTGCCTTATCATCTCGTGTAAGTCATCTACGCTGCTATCCTTCCTTCGATTTCAATCATTCATTTGCACGGTGGAGGCTAAGTAATTTGAGGTGTACTTATTTTGCGTAGCGGCGGGCGCGCCGTCCTCATCATCCTATACCCCCAATTCTCCCACGCTCTTTACTTGGACTCATCAAAGAACATTCACAAAAAGGATTACACCCACATCAAGGATGTTCTCGACAGTGCTATGTTTTACTACCAAGCAAGGGGTGGAGAGGTCAGGGACAAGAAGAAAAGGGGCGGCAGGGTCGCCTTCGCCCATAAGACCGACTTCTGTTGCATCCAGCAACCGAGCGATTCTCTTAATGATGGATTCTATGTCCTACACCACATGCTGGAGTACAGACGGGATCACCAGAACCTTCGCATGTCACCTAGATCCGGCGATGCCCATATTCTGCAATGGGCAAAGGGCATAGGAGATATCGAGGATCATCGACTTCGAGCTGAGTTCTATCACATCCAGCGCGAACTTGCCCAAATCATCATGAAGGAGGTCGTCGGAAAAACAGGGATGTTCTATGAAGAAGGACAAATGTCGCGGGAAGACGTCTGAACATGGATAGCCTCTCAGCGTCTCGACATGAAGCCTTTCACTAAGCTCGGGGACTATCTCCCTGACATCAATGGATGGCACGACATGTTGGAGTGATTGTCGATATATGACAATGTGTCTATTTAGCCCATACTTTCTGTATGACAAAACTTTGAGTTATGCGCAGTGAAACTTTATTTGTGATGTAATTAAACCGTCCTCCTCCT
>NW_021287287.1:3732-4219 GCF_002162155.2 Triticum dicoccoides
AAAAACCTGTTAAATTAGCTGTAGCGAGTGTATAAAAGTTAGCAGCAGCGCCGCGATAGCAGTAGCGCGCCGTTGCAAAGCGCGCTAGAGCTACTAGCAGTAGCGAGCTTCCAATAACCGCGCTGCTGCTACACTTGTGTACTAGCAGCGCTGGTGACCACGCGCTACTGTTATGTGTTAGCTGTATCGCCTTATTAGTAGCGCCCCTCCCCGCGCTACTGATACACCTAAAACCCGCGCTGCTGCTAGCCTTTACCCTAGTAGTGAGGGCCTACAATACCAACACGGGACGAGGCTGACCGGCCACCTCGTGGCCGATAAAACGGCGTATCAGCCCGAATTCCAGCCCGCACCCCCACGCCAGTTCACTACGGCCCGGGGCAATATGCAGGACCTGCGAGATATATTGGAAAGCAAAGCAGGATACCCAAGATTGATCTATGGACCAAGGCGGCGCGCCCCAGCACTCGACGAGGACTGTCATGTC
>NW_021287287.1:5428-7084 GCF_002162155.2 Triticum dicoccoides
CGTACACTTTGGTACGTTCAGTTTGCCAGGGGTTTCTTATTGTGCCCCATAATACGGCAAGATAAGTCCGAACACTTTCGACAGTGCGGCACCCCGAACTTATAGCATTATATGCATCAGCTCTGAATCATGTCTTGGGTCAATAGTTGGGTTAGCCCGGCTCCCTTATTTTGGTACCTTATGTTCTGTTATATCGGCTAAGGTAGCGAAGGGAGAACTATTGCGATTGTGTCCCCGTTCTTCCGGATGAGCAGCTCAGTAGAGAAAGCTGAAAACAGACTATCATGATGCGGCGAGAGCTGGTCGCTGTTCGAGAGGTTTTAAATCCTTAAAGATTTTTTCCGCTTCAGGCGAGGAATCGGCCTTGTCCGATTTATGCGTGTATAGCGCCCCAATTCGGCTTTCCGAATACTAGGGGCTTCACCGAAATTTAAAATTGTAGACTTCTATAGCTAAGTGAGAGTTATAAAGCCGCATAGTCCTATTGCCTTGTTCGCTGCGCTAAACACCTCCTTAAAGGACCAAAAAAATTGGATAAAGAGTGTTTGGGTTTTCCACGAACACCGCAGTACTAGTTACACGGGGGCAGAAGCCGACGACTGGCCTACTTTCAGAATTTAATAAACGGTCGCACAGAAGGTAATATTTTAAATCAACAAAGCGTCATGTAAACGCAAACAAACTCATTTTAATATTACAAAAATGACATGAGTACATTCACTCAAAGATTATGTCCTTGGTACATTCATCGGCCACAAGGCAAGCGCCTTTTATAACGCCATCATAATATTTTTCAGGGTAGCGATGCTCCTTACCCTCAGGTGGTCCATCCTTCACCAGCTTCTCGGCATCCAGTTTGGCCCAATGCATCTTCGCACGGGCAAAGGCCCGGCGGGCACCCTCAATGCAGATGGATTGCTTGATAACTTCAAGCTGCGGACAGGCAATGTAACACCCACGATGCGGCTATATCTCCCACGTGTCAAAGCACGACTTAGAGGCATAACCGCATGGTGGTTTTGTCGCAAGAAGGGTCATCTTCACACAATCCCATGTAATGAACAAGAATGGGATAAAGAGAGTTGGCTTACAATCGCCACTTCACACAATACATAATTAAGATCATACATCATTCAAATACACTCATAGACCGGCTACGGTCAAAATCAAATGAAAAGAAGACAACCCCAAATGCTAGATCCCCGATCGTCTCGACTGGGCACCTCTACTGATCATCTGGAAATGATACATAGTAACGACCAAGGGCCTCATCAAATTCCCACTTCAGCTCAGTTGCGCCATCTGCGCTGGTAACCTCGGCACCTGCATCTCTTTTGGTAGAATCTATGAGTCATGAGGACTCAGCAATCTCACACCCGCGAGATCAAGACTATTTAAGCTCATAGGTAGGTAAAGGGGTAATATGGTGGAGCTGCAGCAAGCACTAAGCATATATGGTGGCTAACATACGCAAGTGAGAGCGAGAAGAGAAGCAACGCATCGGTCGAGAAGCTAGAAGTGATCAAGAAGTGATCCTGAAACTACTTACGTCAAGCATAACTCAAACCGTGTTCACTTCCCAGACTCCACCGAGAAGAGACCATCACGGCTACACACACAGTTGATGTATTTTAATGAAGTCAAGTGTCAAGTTAT
>NW_021287287.1:7661-9566 GCF_002162155.2 Triticum dicoccoides
GTGGAACAAGTCACCAGGCATAAGGCTGAGCCTTCCACCCTTTACCAAGTATATAAGGTGCATTAATTAAACAGGAGATATTGTGATATCCCAAAATATCCATGTTCCGACTAGGAACGAACTTCATCTTCACCTGCAACTAGCAACGCTATAAGAGGGGCTGAGCAAAAGCGGTGACATAGCCAAACAACGGTTTGCTAGGATAGGATGATTAGAGGTTTGACATGGCAATAGGGAGGCATGATAAACAAAGGCAGGTAGAGCTAACATAGCGATAGAGCGAGTACTAGCAAGCAAAGATAGAAGTGATATCGAAGGTATGGTCATCTTGCCTGCAAGGTTCTCAGAGTTGTCGAAGGCTTGATCCTCGTAAGCTCTCAACAGGTTCCTCGTGCACTTACTCGTCTCCCGGCTCTACCCAAAGCAAGAACACAAGCAAAGGAACCACAATAAATCACGGTGTAATGCACAAGCAACATGATGCAATACATGTCATGATATGCGAGAGGTGATATGCAGTGCGTATGCGTGCTTCGGGAGGGAAAAGGATGAAGAAGGCATCAACTTGGCAAACCAAGTATGCTGCTGGAAAGATGAGATGATTTTGGTTGAAATCGATATAAGGATCACTGGAAACGGATGCACGGTTTGCAAATGGCAAGCAAAACAAGAATGGCGCAAAGCTGCGATTAACAGCATGATGCTACTTAGCATGCAACAAGAAACTATGCTACAGCACCCCAACATAAAAACAAAGCATATGACAGTGATCTACAGGATATGCTTAACAAAAGAGGAACACTGAGCTATGGCTAGATCACATCATAATAGGTTCAAACAAGCATGTCAAAAGAGCTAAAAAATATCAGGTTGGATATGGCATAAACAGCATCACGAAGCAATGTTCATAGCAAGTCATCAACATGCTACAGGAACTTATAATAGCAAAACAAGGCATGGAATGATTCTACTCAAAGCATATATCAAAAGTCCATTACTGACCATAAGCCAAAAAGGATCAGAAAATATGATGGCACCCATGTGAACATAGCAAGTTTCGTTAACAGATTCAGCAAACAGAGCATGGCATAAACAGAATTACGAAGGCACCTTCGCGAGCTTGATGCACTCACTACAGAGCACCTCATGATAAACTAATCATACATCCATCAAGAAGATATGACATAGAAGCTATACATGGCAAGAACAACATCATAGCATACACGGATCAACTACAACAACCTTGGCAAAATTGAATAACATGTAAACAATCTGCCAGGAAACATTTTGAAGCAAAAGTAGAACACAAAAATGACATTCTAGACTACTCCATAATTTCAACCAGGACCATGGATGGATAGAGCATAACCATATGTTCAAAACACCCTTACTTAAGTATCTCAAAATATGCATGGATCTCTCTGTAGCAACATGTTTACATGGCATGAAAATAACAGCAGAACAGGGGCTAAAATCAGCAATATCACGAAGCCTAGTTTGCATGCTTGTGCTAGTCACCACATTGATCACAAAAATATATGGTAAGAACCTCTGTAAAGAAGGCATGGCATAGTTCAAAACACATTTAGGGATCAAATGCATAGGATGCACACATCAATCATGGCAAAAATGACAAAAGTGCATGTTCTAATAAGAATCTGAAACTAACATTATGAAGCACTCTTCCAACAGCATTTAGGGCATCAAGATGAGTTCAAATGCAAATTATGCAATGAGATGAAATGATGTACTCTTCGAGGCGAACAATTTTGTATGCTACACGCCCAAAACGGAGCCACGGGTGCGAAGATGTGGGGCGATGAACATGCAACAAAATTTATGGCAGTTAAGGACTTAGACGAAAATCGGGGGAGGAAGAAAAGTCAACCGAGGCTTCGATCGGAT
>NW_021287288.1:0-2213 GCF_002162155.2 Triticum dicoccoides
CCATTCATCCATGAGGAAATTGTAAGACTTACTCTTCAAGTTATTCCTGATGGATCCTTCGTGTTTCCAGAGTCTGATCTTCACATGAAGACCATGTCAAGGCTATCTCGAAGCATGTCAATGGTACTCCGATTTTCAACAGGAACATTTGAAGCACGATGCTAAATTTTATTTATCATTTATCCTAACACCGTTGTATGGGTAATGTCATGATATTTCTCTCCCCTTTCCTGAAGGGTTTTCTACATTATATCCTGTCATGGATATCATGCTCTTCTTGTCCTTGGGAAGGATATACCCCTGAAATAGGTGTATAAACACATTTTCCATTCCATTGTTCTATTTAATCTGATGATCGCCTTTTACTTTACTTTGTTGTGTTTGACATTCGTGTGATCTATATAATCTAAGCAGTAAAGATTCACTGCTTATGTAAACACCTCGATGTATAATTGGTCAGTAAAACCCTGTTACGATTGTTGATGATATTCCGGTAACCACCGATGGACGAGAACCTTGCCTATTGGCCCGCCTCGTTCAACGAGCAGGAAAATGGTTCTCTTCGTCCCTCGCCCTTGGTATCGATGTTGTTGCCGACATATCTGACAGGCTACCCTTTGACACGCCTTACTATCATGACCGAGCGAATTGTCGGCCCCCTTCCTACTTTCAACCACATGGTGGGCCCATAACCCACAGCTCCACAGGATCGAAACCTGACTCTCCTGCACCCCCTATTCCCAAAGTTATTCCTCGTGCTTGACTTTGTATGTAATTCACGGGCCACTTGCCTCTTGATCTATTCTGGTATCGGACACAATACTTATTCCCGTTGCTCTGAACCCCTTTCGCACTCTGCTTCAGGCAATGAATGATTGCCTATCCGCTTGAAACTTCTTATTACACCGTCTTACTTTGCTCTCGATGTGTGTCATTTGTTCAACTCGAGAGATACTCATATGTTCATTCTTGGGATACCCCCAGATGAATTTCCCTTATGACATCCTATCATTGTAGAGCTGCCCCTTACCTATTCGTAAGTACGATGGAGTTCCCCGAAGAAAGGACGACAACTTCATCATGACGCTTTGGAATAAAGGATTGAAGACATCAACGAAAGGGATTAACTTCTTCGAGAAGATCCATTAGAATAACCATAACTTTCCCCCTTACTCCCCCTCTTAAATCTCGGGACGAGATTTCCTGTAGTGGAGGAGAATTGTGACGCCCGGATAATTAGGCTACAGTAATTCCACGTTAATGATGCCACATCACCACTCTTATTGTTGCTAACCTCGCAATGATTCGAAACCTTTTCAGATTCAAATTCAAATTAATGTCAAGCGACAAAGTTTTCAAAATATTAAACTAAAATGTTCGGAGTGTGCAGTTAAATGCCTAGGTGATTATAGTGCAACAAACACCCTTTTTGAAAATGTCTAAATATATTAAAATGAAATAAAATAGAAAAATGAAATAAATAAAAGGAAAAGACAAATCTAACTAAAAATAAAAAAGAGGCACCCCCACTGGGCCATCTGTGGCCCAGCTAGCCAGCCCAACTGGGCAAAGGCCCAGCCGACTGGCCTAGCCGGCCGACCCACCCCGCTCCCACCTTATCCCCCCACCCGACAAAAACCCTAACCTCTACCCCCCACTCCCTTCGATCCCCCACGTCTCGCTCCCTCCCCCTCCCCCCCGATCCAGATCGGGGGCAGCTAACACCGGCGACCGCGCCGCCTCACGCCTCGCCGCGGCGCCCCGACGATGCCACCGCCCGACGTCGCCTCACCGCCTCGACCACGCCTCCTCGCCGGACCGTCACGCCGTCGTCCTCCCCTGCATCGCCGTCATCGCCACGTCGCCCATGCCGCCGCCCGACGCCGCAAGACACCGCCGCCACCCGAGGACCGCTCCGCCGCCTCAACAACGCCGCCTCGTCGGACCGCCTCCCCAACGTCGCCGCCGACCCCGACCTTCATCGAGCCCATGGCCCCGTCCCCTACACTCCCTCGGTGAGGCCCCGGCCTCCTCTTCTCTCTCCCGACACCGTTCCGTCGCGCCGTTTGGATCGCCGAACGGCACCACGGCCACCACACCGCCTCCCCCCTCCTCCCGCTCGCTCGCGCGCCCACGGTCGCGCGCTCGCGCCGACCGCAGCTGCGGCTGCCCTTCCCCGTGCCCTGGTGTGCCGCGCCCCCCTTGCTGCGGCT
>NW_021287289.1:0-1635 GCF_002162155.2 Triticum dicoccoides
GTGACCCCGTTGCCCCGTCTCGAGGACTTGCGGCAAGGGCTAAGAATGCCCGGCCACGCCTCGTAATTATCTCACGGGCACCTTCCAGGTCAACCCGTCTCCACATCACTTTCCAAGTAACAGTTGTAAAGTCCAAGTATCCGTGTGTCCAAACATCAAGAGGAAAACCCAAGGAATCACCCTCGGTGGGTTCCACTCAATGTAATCATCAAGGTGAACGTAGAGGAATCACCCTCGAGGTTCACACTTGAGGGGTTGCACGACAGAGTCGTATCGGAAGTGGTTAAAGAGGAAATCACCCTCGGTGACCACGACCGAATAGCTACACTACAGGGTTAACATCAGAAGTGTTGTAGAGGTCTCACCCTCGGCACTCGATAGTATCCCAGTAGTGTCGAGCAACTAAGGGGAAAGTGATGTGCGGTGCCGGGGCCTGGTCTTCGATCCCGTTGATCGGGTCTTCAATGATGAAACAGGGGCAACAAGGACAAGGTGGGGGTCACTGATGGATCACTAACCAACCTATACTAAGCAGTTTAGGATAAGCGGTAAGGTACAATAGCAGATACAAAAGCAGGCTATGCATCAGAATAGGTGCAAACAATAACAGTAGCAAAATCTAATGCAAGCATGAGAGAATGGAATGGGCGATATCGGGATGATCAAAGGGGGGGGCTTGCCTGGTTGATCTGGCAAGGAGGGGTCGTTGTCGACGACGTAGTCGATCACCGGGGCATCAGCGGCCTCGGGGTCTATCGGAGAGAAGAGGGGGAAGAAACAGTAAATACATAGCAAACAGAGGTAACACTAAGCATGACATGACGATACGTAGCGCTAAGCATGCTCTAACGCGGTCCTAGACGTTATAGGTGAAGGGGGAAATCAGCCGGGAAGGTGTTCCCGGTTCCGGACCTGTGTCAGACAGATGACCGGAGGGGGAAAGTTCCATGTTCAGCATGCTAGGGGCATGTGACAGATGAACGGACCGCATATTCGGATTCGTTGGATTTTTCTGAGCAACTTTCATATAGAAAACATTTTCATCGGAGTTACGGTTTATTTTCTACAAATCTCTAAAGATTATAACATATTCTGAAATTAATTTAATTCGAAAATAAATGTTAAAAAAAATGCTAGACGCACCCAGCACAGTGTACAAAAAGTGTACCAGTGGCTGACAGGTGGGCCAGGGGGTCCCAGTTGACCAGTCAACGTTTGACTGGTCAACAAGGGATGGGCCCCCTGTCATAGGCTAGGTCTAGTTAATTAATTCTCAGTTTTAACAAATCCAGTTATTAGGCTAATTAATCCCTAGTTAATTAAATTGATTAGCTTTTTAATTAATTATTTGTTTTTTTTACTTCTTTTTTTTAAGAAAAAAGGGGGCCGGTGGGGCCCTGCTGGCAGTGGCCCATCTGGCCACTGGAGCGGGCGGTTAATGGAGCGGGCGCGGGCGCTGGGGCGCCAGCTCGCTTGGGCACGCGCCCAGGGGAGAGCGCCAGGCCGCGGGGCGCTGGCAGGGTAGCCGTGGCTGCAGGGCGCCGGCCGGAGCGGCGAGAGGGCCGGCAGGGCGCGGCGCGGTGGAGGCCACGTGGGGCGCAGCGGGGCTGGAGGGCTGCAGCGCCGGGCTGAAGC
>NW_021287289.1:9751-10807 GCF_002162155.2 Triticum dicoccoides
AAAGGGGGGGGCTTGCCTGGTTGATCTGGCAAGGAGGGGTCGTTGTCGACGACGTAGTCGATCACCGGGGCATCAGCGGCCTCGGGGTCTACCGGAGAGAAGAGGGGGAAGAAACAGTAAATACATAGCAAACAGAGGTAACACTAAGCATGACATGACGATACGTAGCGCTAAGCGTGCTCTAACGCGGTCCTAGACGTTATAGGTGAAGGGGGAAATCAGCCGGGAAGGTGTTCCCGGTTCCGGACCTGTGTCAGACAGATGACCGGAGGGGGAAAGTTCCATGTTCAGCATGCTAGGGGCATGTGACAGATGAACGGACCGCATATTCGGATTCGTTGGATTTTTCTGAGCAACTTTCATATAGAAAACATTTTCATCGGAGTTACGGTTTATTTTCTACGAATCTCTAAAGATTATAACATATTCTGAAATTAATTTAATTCGAAAATAAATGTTAAAAGAAATGCTAGACGCACCCAGCACAGTGTACAAAAAGTGTACCAGTGGCTGACAGGTGGGCCAGGGGGTCCCAGTTGACCAGTCAACGTTTGACTGGTCAACAAGGGATGGGCCCCCTGTCATAGGCTAGGTCTAGTTAATTAATTCTCAGTTTTAACAAATCTAGTTATTAGGCTAATTAATCCCTAGTTAATTAAATTGATTAGCTTTTTAATTAATTATTTGTTTTTTTTACTTCTTTTTTTTAAGAAAAAAGGGGGCCGGTGGGGCCCATCTGGCAGTGGCCCATCTGGCCACTGGAGCGGGCGGTTAATGGAGCGGGCGCGGGCGCTGGGGCGCCAGCTCGCTTGGGCACGCGCCCAGGGGAGAGCGCCAGGCCGCGGGGCGCTGGCAGGGTAGCCGTGGCTGCAGGGCGCCGGCCGGAGCGGCGAGAGGGCCGGCAGGGCGCGGCGCGGTGGAGGCCACGTGGGGCGCAGCGGGGCTGGAGGGCTGCAGCGCCGGGCTGAAGCGGGGTGTGCCCCGGGCGCGACGACGGCCAGCGGTGGCGGCAGGATTAGTAGCAGCCGCAGCAATACAGAGCAGCAGCAGGCAGTA
>NW_021287290.1:0-1191 GCF_002162155.2 Triticum dicoccoides
CCGCGCTTGTTCAGCTTCTGCTTCGCTGTAGATTTCAACTCGAGGAGCATTGTGGAGAAGATCACTCGGCAAGACTGCCTCAGCTCCATAGACCAAGAAGAATGGAGTTCTTCCGGTCGACCGATTAGGCGTGGTCCGCAGTCCCCAGAGTACAGATGGAAGTTCGTCGACCCAAGCTCCAGCCGCGTGTTTGAGATCACGCATCAGTCGAGGCTTCAGTCCCTTGAGAATCAGTCCATTAGCTCGCTCTGCTTGCCCATTCGACTGCGGATGGGCGACTGATGCGTAGTCGACCCGTGTGCCCTGGGAGTTGCAGAAGGTTCTGAATTCCTCTGAGTCAAAGTTCGACCCATTATCCGTAATGATGCTGTGCGGGACTCCATATCTGAATATTAGTTCCCTGATGAAGCCAACAGCAGTACCGGTGTCGAGGCTCTTGATTGGTTTAGCCTCGATCCACTTGGTGAACTTGTCGACTGCCACCAGTACATGCGTGAAGCCACTTCGTCCTGTTCTCAAAGGGCCGACCATGTCCAGCCCCCAAACTGCAAAAGGCCAGACGAGTGGGATGGTCTTCAAAGCTGACGCAGGTTTGTGCGACATATTCGAATAGAACTGACATCCCTCGCACTTATCCACTATCTCCTTTGCCATCTCATTCGCCTTGGGCCAGTAAAATCCGGCTCGGTATGCTTTGGCCACGATGGTCCGGGAGGACGCATGATGACCACAGGTCCCCGAGTGAATATCATTGAGGATGAGTCGACCTTCTTCTGGTGTTATGCACTTCTGACCGACTCCAGTCGTGCTCTCTCTGTATAATTGTCCTTTGATGACGGTGAAGGCCTTAGATCGACGGACGATCCGTCGAGCCTCTTCCTCATCCTCCGGAAGCTCTTTCCTCAAGATATATGCGACATACGGAATCGTCCAGTCGGGAATGACTACCAAAACCTCCATGATCAAGTCGACCACCGCTGGGACTTCAACTTCAGTCGGATCTGTGGCACTCTTGGGCTGTGGAGTTTCTTCGGTGAAAGGATCTTCTTTGACTGACGGAGTGTGTATATGCTCCAAGAACACACCACTCGGAATGGCTTCTCTCTTGGAACCTATCTTTGCTAGATCATCAGCTGCTTGATTTTTCAGTCGGGGTATATGATGGAGCTCCAACCCCTCGAACTTTTTCTC
>NW_021287291.1:0-2180 GCF_002162155.2 Triticum dicoccoides
CAGGTAGTGTCCCTCATTGATTCGGTTTACCTACCGGAGATGACCCCTAAAAATGTATCAAGACATTGAAGACAATGGTGGTATGAGAAGATATTCATATTGAAGACTATGACATGAGAAGACATTGTGTGAAGACTTTGGAGCGCGAAGACTGTGTAGTTTCGTTGTTTCCTTTTCTTCTTTGTTGAGTCATAGGAACCACCGTACTGTTAAGTGGGGTCCAAGTGAACTAAATCAGAGTGACTGAAGTGATGCTCAACTCAAATCCTATGTCTTCGAGCGAAGACAATGAGAGCAAATCTTATCCAGAGCTGGATGAGTCAGCTTTGCTTGTAGCCCAAGTAAAGTTGCCGCGTGTGTTTGAAATCTGACCGTTGGAACACGTGTCAGTTCCTTAGTGACCCAGGGTCATTTTGGACAAATCAGGTCGGGTTGCCTAGTGGCTATAAATAGCCCACCCCCTACACCATAAATTGGTGGCTGCTCAGAGTTTGTGCACGACTTTTGTCGTTTGAGAGCAACCCACCTCGAAGCATTTGAGAGAGAGAAATCCTTGCGAGGACAAAGCCCAAACACCCAGAGCCAAAGAGTGTTAGGCATCACTGAAGTCTTTCTGTCTGTGTGACCTGAAGACTTATTACACTTGAGGACTGTGAATCCTCCAGCTGGTTAGGCATCGCGTTCTGAGCATCCAAGAGTCATTGTGGATTGCCGGTGAACGAAGTCTGTGAAGGTTTGGAAGTCTCCCTTGAAGACTTACCAGAGTGATTGGGCGAGGACTGGGTGTCCTTAGCTCAAGGGGAATAAGGTGAAGACACGGTCTTCTGAGTTAAATCTCAGCCTCCCTAACCAGACGTACAGTTGTCACAGCAACTGGAACTGGTCCAACAAATCCTGTGTCTTCAACAAGCAACTGGTTCTATCCCTTCCAACCTTACTTAAGTTTGTCTTCGTGAAGTCATTATCTATCTGTGTATCTGTTTGACTTCATTGCTTGACTACTATTGTTGATTGGCTTCACACTATCTTCCATCTTGATCCTTACTACCTAACTGCTATTAGTCCTGTACTTTCACATCATTACATACTTGACTATGGCGTGTTTAGGGTAGTTTATCTTCCGCTGCATATCAATTAGGTTATTTCTATTGTTTGTCTTTGAAACTTCCAAGTTTTGAAGACTTTCATAAAAAACACCTATTCACCCCCCTCTAGTCGATACTAGCACTTTCAATTGGTATCAGAGCAAGGTACTCCCTTGTTCTGTGTAATTCGGTTTAACCACCTGGAGTTTTAGCTATGTCGACTGCAGGGATACCAAGGTCTCCGCTGCTTGCCCCGTGTTCGATGGAACTGAATATCCCTACTGGAAGAATAAGATGTGCATGCATCTTGAAGCCATTGATGTCGACCTCTGGTATGTCGTCAAGAATGGCGTTCCCAAAACTGGTGAAGGTGTCACCCCCACTGATGTCAAGAAGTTCATTCAACTGGACTCTACTGCAAAGAACATCATCTGTGGTAATCTGACCAAAGGACAGTATGGCCGTGTGAGTGCTCTGGAAATGTCGAAGCTAGTCTGGGACTGGCTATCCAAGGTCAACGAAGGCGTTTCAACTCAGAGAGATCAAAGAATCAGTGTTCTTCGCAACCTCTTCAACCGCTTCAAGAGAAATGACAATGAAAATGTCCAGCTCACGTTTGATCGCCTCACTGATATCACAAATGAACTTCAAGCTCTTGGAGCAACTGAGATTACCAAGCATGAAATTGTCAAAACACTGCTGAGATCACTTGACAGCTCCTTTGACACCCTTGCCCTCATGGTACAAGAACGTCCTGACTTCAAGACACTCGATCCGTCTGATATACTTGAGAGGCTCAACACACATGAGTTCCAGCTATCTGAGAAAAGAGATATCTATGGCCCAAACTATGGCCAAACTCGTGCTTTGAAGGCAAAAGTTGCTTCCTCATCTGAAGAAGAATCTGACTACAGTTCTGAAGATCCTGAAGACATTGGAAGGGAACTTGCTATGCTTGTGAAGAAGTTCCAGAAATTCACAAAGAAGAAAGGCTTTAGAAAGTCTTCACGATCTAGCTCAAGGAATGTTGAAGCTTCCACACATGATCACAAGAAGAGAACCTGCCACAAGTGCAAGAAACCTGGTCACTACATA
>NW_021287292.1:0-1482 GCF_002162155.2 Triticum dicoccoides
TCGTGTTTATGTTTGCATTGTATTCATTGTTTCTTCCCCCTCTTATCTCCGGTAGACTACGAGACCGACGCTGCTGCTGACCAGTTCGACTACGGAGTTGACGACCCCTCTCTCTTGCCAGAGCAACCAGGCAAGCCCCCCCCCTTGATCACCAGATAGCGCCTATTCTACTCTATACTGCTTGCATTAGAGTAGTGTAGCATGTTACTGCTTTCGTTAATCCTATTCTGATGCATAGCCTGACATTGTCGCTACATCTGTTGATGCCTTACCTGCAATCCTATATGCTTAGTATAGGATGCTAGTTTATCATCATTGGCCCTACATTCTTGTCAGTCTGCCTTGCTATACTATCGGGCCGTGATCACTTGGGAGGTGATCACGGGTATATACTATACATACATACATACTATTCAGATGGTGACTAAAGTCGGGTCAGCTCATTGAGTACCCGCAAGTGATTCTGACGAGGGGGCTGAAAGGACAGGTGGCTCCATCCCGGTAGAGGTGGGCCTGGTTTCCCGACGGCCCTCGACTGTTACTTTGTGGCGGAGCGACAGGGCAGGTTGAGACCACCTAGGAGACAGGTGGGCCTGGCCCTGTTCGGCGTTCGCGGATACTTAACACACTTAACGAGATCTTGGTATTTGATCTGAGTCTGGCTACTGGCCTATACGCACTAACCATCTACGCGGGAGTAGTTATGGGTATCCCGACGTCGTGGTATCAGCCGAAGCACTTCAGACGTCAGCGACGGAGCGGCGCGCGCCGGGTTGGACTGCGTTAACGCAACTTCCTTTGTAATGGAGGTTGCTAGGTCTGCTCACCGGCCGCGTACGCAACGTGCAGGTGTGCTCAGGGCGATGGGCCCAGACCCCTGCGCGCTTAGGTTTAGACCGGCGTGCTGGCCTCTCTGTTGAGCCTAGGTGGGGCTGCGACGTGTTGATCTTCCGAGGCCGGGCATGACCCAGGAAAGTGTGTCCGGCCAAATGGGATCGAGTGTGTTGGGTTATGTGGTGCACCCCTACAGGGAAGTTTAATCTATTCGAATAGCCGTGATCTTCGGTAACAGGACGACTTGGAGTTGTACCTTGACCTTATGACAACTAGAACCGGATACTTAATAAAACACACCCTTCAAAGTTCCACAGACAACCCGGTGATCGCTTTTCCGCAGGGCGACGAGGAGAGGATCGCCGGGTAGGTTTATGCTATGCGATGCTACTTGGAGATGCTATTTGGAGATGCTACTTGGAGGACTTCAGTCTGCTCTCTTCTACATGCTGCAAGACGGAGGCTGCCAGAAGCGTAGTCTTCGACAGGATTAGCTATCCCCCTCTTATTCTGGCATTCTGCAGTTCAGTCCACTGATATGGCCTCCTTACACATATACCCATGCATATGTAGTGTAGTTCCTTGCTTGCGAGTACTTTGGATGAGTACTCACGGTTGCTTTCTCCCCCCTTTTCCCCCTTTCCTTTC
>NW_021287293.1:0-1812 GCF_002162155.2 Triticum dicoccoides
TGTGGTATGATTTGCATATCTCAAGTGATTCAAAATCAAGTGAGTCCAAACGATCCATCTGCATGGAGTTTCTTCATGCGTACACACCAATAGACATGGTTCGCATGTCTCAAACTTTTCAAAAACGAGTGAGTCCAAAGATCCATCAACATGGAGCTTCTTCATGCGTTTTATACCAATATGACTTACATGGCAGTGCCACAAGTACGTGGTACTATCATTACTATCTTATATCTTTTGGCATGAAAATGTGTATCACTACGATCGAGATTCAATAAACCATTCTTTTAGGTGTAAGACCATTGAAGGTATTATTCAAATAAATAGAGTAACCATTATTCTCCTTAAATGAATAACCACATTGCGATAGACATAATCCAATCATGTCTATGCTCAACGCAAACACCAAATAACTCTAGTCAGGTTTAGCACCAATCTCGATGGTAGAGGGAGCGTGCGATGCTTGATCACATCAACCTTGGAAACACTTCCAACACATATCGTCAGCTCACCTTTAGCTAGTCTCCGTTTATTCCGTAGCTTTTATGCGAGTTACTAACACTTAACAACCGAACCAGTATCTAATACCCAGGTGCTACTAGGAGTACTAGTAAAGTACACATTAACATAATGTATATCCAATATACTTCTATCGACCTTGCCAGCCTTCTCATCTACCAAGTATCTAGGGTAATTCTGCTTCAGTGTCCGTTTCTCTCATTACAGAAGCACTTAGTCTCGGGTTTGGGTTCAACCTTGGGTTTCTTCACTGGAGCAGCAAATGTTTTGTCGTTTCATGAAGTATCCCTTGTTGCCCTTGCCCTTCTTGAAACTAGTGGTTTTACCAACCATCAACAATTGATGCTCCTACTTGACTTCTACTTTCGCGGTGTCAAACATCGCGAATACTTCAAGGATCATCATATCTATCCCTGATATGTTATAGTTCATCACGAAGCTCTAGCAGCTTGGTGGCAATGACTTTGGAGAAACATCACTATCTCATCTGGAAGATCAACTCCCACTGGATTCAAGTGATTGTTGTACCCAGACAATCTGAGCGCAAGCTCAACGATTGAGCTTTTCTCCCTTAGTTTGCAGGCTAAGAAAATCATCGGAGGTCTTATACCTCTTGACGTGGGCACGAGCCTGAAATCCCAATTTCAGCCCTCGAAACATCTCATATGTTCCGCGATGTTTCGAAAACGTCTTTGGTGCCTCAACTCTAAACCGTTTAACATTACCGAACTATCATGTAGTCATCAAAACGCGTATGTCAGATGTTCGCCACATCCACAGACCACGTTCGAGGTCCAGCACACCGAGCGGTGCATTAAAGACATAAGCCTTCTACTGTCTGCATAATTGCTACTGTCAATTTTCAACTATATTTTCTCTAGGAACATATCTAAAACAGTAGAACTAAAGCGCGAGCTATGACATAATTTACAAAGGGTTTTTGACTATGTTCAGGATAATTAAGTTCATCTTATGAACTCCCACTCAGATAGACATCCCTCTAGTCATCTAAGTGATTACATGATCCGAGTCAACTAGGCCGTGTCCGATCATCACGTGAGACGGACTAGTCATCATCGGTGAACATCTTCATGTTGATCATATCTACTATACGACTCATGCTCGACCTTTTCGGTCTCTCGTGTTCCGAGGCCATGTCTATACATGCTAGGCTCGTCAAGTTAACCTAAGTGTATCGCGTGTGTAAATCTGTCTTACACCCGTTGTATGTGAACGTAAGAATCTATCACACCCGATCATCACGTGGTGCTTCGAAACGATGAACTTTCGCAA
>NW_021287294.1:0-1049 GCF_002162155.2 Triticum dicoccoides
AAAAGGCATGACTAACCACTCATATAATCCAAACTTAGTTTTAAATGCTGTTTTCCATTCATCTCCCAATTTCATACGAATTTGATGGTATCCACTACGCAAATCAACTTTGGAGAATATTGTAGAGCCACTCAATTCATCAAGCATATCATCTAGCCTAGGAATAGGATGACGATAACAAATAGTAATATTATTAATGCCTCTACAATCAACACACATACGTGATGTACCATCCTTTTTCGGCACTAGAATAATAGGAACAGCACAAGGACTAAGGGATTCGCGTATATAACCTTTGTCGAGAAGCTCTTGTACTTGACGCATAATCTCCTTCGTCTCCTCTGGATTGGTACGGTATGGTGCACGGTTTGGCAGTGAAGCACCGGGAATTAAGTCAATCTGATGCTCAATCCTCGAATAGGCGGTAATCCTGGTGGCACGTCTTGTTGAAAGACGTCAGCGAACTCCTGCAAAATGTTAGTGACAGCAGGAGGCAAAGAGAAAGGCACGTCCTCGAATGAAAATAATGCCTCTTTGCACACAAAAGCATAGCAAACAGATTTGTTGAAATCTAGCTCATCAATATCAGATTTGGTGGCAAATAAACATGCACTTTTCAATTTAATTTCAGAAGCAACACTAGATGGTTTATTATTAGGCTTCATTTGTTGCTCAAATTCTTTTGCCACAATCTGATTTTCACTCTTATTCTTCTCCTATTTTGCTTTATTAGCTCTATTAATATCATCTTTCAAAATGGAATCAGGAGTCATAGGAAGCAAAGTAATATTTTTATCCTTATGAACAAGAGTATAGTGATTGTTTCTACCATGGTGTACAGAATTTTTATCAAATTTCCATGGTCTACCAAGTAATAAGGAACATGCTTGCATAGGTACCACATCACAATCAACATAATCAGCATATGTAGAGATACTAAAATGCACACGAACAGTACGTGTTACCTTAACCTTGCCGCTGTTGTTGAACCATTGGATGTAGTAAGGATGTGGATGTGGTCTTGTGGTGAGAGAAAGCTTCTCCACCAT
>NW_021287295.1:0-1437 GCF_002162155.2 Triticum dicoccoides
AGTGAGTAGTACTCCACGAAACGGGCTAGAATCGGCCAAAACTGCGAGTGTTGATGACCGACACATATGCGCACACTGGGTTCAACAACTATGGAAATCGCTTCGGGACCGCAAAACGGTGAGTAATAGTCCACGAAACGGGTCAAAATTGGCCAAAACTATGAGTCTTGATGTCCGACACTTAAATGCACCCCAGGGTTTGTTAATCGTGAAAATCACTCCGGGACCCCAAAACAGTGAGTAATAGTCCATGAAACGGGTCAGAATCGGCGAAAATTGTGAGTGTTGATGACCAAGATGTAATCGCACACTCGGGTCACCACCTATGGAAATCGCTTTGGGACCCCAAAACGGTGAGTAATAGTCCAAGAAACATGCAAGAATCGGCCAAAACTGTGAGTGTTGATGTCCCACACGTAAACGCACCCTGGGGTTCATGAAACGGGCCAGAATCGGCCAAAACTGCGATTGTAGATGACCGACACGTAAGCACACCTCGAGGTTCAACAACTATGGAAATGACTTTGGGACCCCAAAAACAGTGAGTAATAGTCCACGAAACGGGCCAGAATCGACAAAAACCGCGAGTGTTGATGACCGACACGAAAAGGCATCCCGGGGTTCGTCAATCGTGGAAATCACTCTGGGACCCCAAAACAGTGATCAATAGCCAACGAAATGGGCCAGAATCAGCCAAAATTGTGAGTGTTGATGACCGACACGTAAACGCACCCCAGGGTTCGTCAATCGTGGAAATCACTTCGGCAACCTAAAACTGAGTAATAGTCCAAGAAATGGGCCAGAACCGGCCCAAACTGCGAGTCTTGACGACCAACACGTAGGCACACCTTGGGGTTCACCAACCATGGAAATCGCTTTGGGACCCCAAACGGTGAGTAATAGTCCATGACAGAGCACAGAATCGGCCAAATCTAGGATTATTGATGAACGATACAGAAACGCACCACGGGGTTCGTCATTCATGGAAATCTCTCAGGGACCCCAAATTAGTGAGTAATTGTCCATGAAACGGGCCAGAATTGGCAAAACTGCAAGTGTTGATGACCGACACATAAACACACCCCGGTGTTCATCAATCGTGGAAATCTTAGCGGGACACAAAAACTGAGTAATAGTCCATGAAACGGGCCAAAATCGGCCAAAACTGTGATTGTTGATGACCGACACGTAGCCACACCTTGGGGTTCAACAACCATGGAAATCGTTTTGGGACGCCAAAACGGTGAGTAATAGTCCACGAAACGGGTCAGAATCGACAAAAACCACGAATGTTGATGACCGACACGTAAACGCACCCCTGGGTTCGTCAATCATGGAAATCACTCCTGGACCCCAAAACAGTGAGTAGTACTCCACGAAACGGGCTAGAATCGGCCAAAACTGCGAGTGTTGATGACCGACACATATGCGCACACT
>NW_021287296.1:0-2178 GCF_002162155.2 Triticum dicoccoides
ATCCACGGAAGCACAACATAATAGGCACCAAATGGATATACCGCAACAAGCAAGATGAGCATGGCCAAGTTGTCAGAAACAAAGCTCGTCTCGTTGCTCAAGGATACACTCAAGTGGAGGGCATTGACTTCGATGAAACATTTGCTCCTGTGGCAAGGCTTGAAGCTATACGCATACTACTGGCCTATGCAAATCATCATAACATACTTCTATATCAAATGGATGTGAAAAGCGCCTTTCTCAATGGCAAGATTGAACAAGAAGTGTATGTTGCACAACCACCTGGCTTTGAAAATCCAAAACATCCTGACATGGTATACAAGCTCAACAAGGCACTGTATGGCCTCAAACAAGCCCCTAGGGCCTGGTATGACACACTCAAATACTTCCTGAAGAGCAAAGGCTTCATACCTGGTTCCCTGGATCCCACTCTTTTCACGAAGACATATGATGGTGAACTGTTTGTGTGCCAAATCTATGTGGATGACATTATCTTCGGCTGCACCAATCAAAAGTACAGTGAAGAGTTTGGATATATGATGCAAGAGCAATATCAGATGTCCATGATGGGGGAGCTGAAGTTCTTCCTTGGTCTTCAAATACGACAACAACGCAATGGCATCTTCATATCTCAAGAGAAGTATCTCAAAGATTGCCTGAAGAAGTTCAGTATGCAAGACTGCAAAGGCTTCACAACACCAATGCCAGCCAAACATCATCTAGGTCCTGACGACAATGGTAAAGAGTTCGATCAAAAGGTATACCGCTCCATGATTGGGTCTTTGCTTTATTTATGTGCATCTAGGCCAGATATTATGCTTAGTGTTTGCATGTGTGCTCGATTTCAAGCGGCACCAAAGGAGTCGCATCACTTAGCTGTGAAGCGAATTCTTCGATATTTGGCTCACACCCCAACTCTAGGATTATGGTATCCAAAGGGCTCAAAGTTTGATTTGGTTGGATTTTCGGATGCTGATTATGTTGGTGACAAAGTTGATCGCAAGTCTACATCAGGCACATGTCACTTTCTGGGACGATCACTTGTATGTTGGTCTTCAAAGAAGCAGAACTGTGTATCTCTCTCCACTGCTGAATCTGAATACATTGCTGCTGGATCTTGCTGCGCTCAGCTTCTGTGGATGAAGCAAACACTCAAGGACTATGGCATTCATCTGAAGCAAGTGCCACTCTACTGCGACAACGAAAGCGCCATCAAGATTGCCAACAGCCCAGTTCAGCACTCGAAGACAAAGCACATTGAAATTCGTCATCACTTTCTCAGAGATCATGTTGTGAAGGAAGACATTAATATCATACACGTCAACACCGAAGAGCAATTAGCGGATATCTTCACCAAGCCCTTGGATGAGAAGAGATTTTGCAAGTTACGGTGTGAGCTAAATATCTTGGAATCCTCAAATGTCCTGTGATCAGGCACACATCCTAACACTTATGCATATTGACGACTTAGATGTGCAACACACAAAGTAAAGTATATCTTGAATCAATGAAGACATACATTCTAAGTGTGAATACATTAATGTGGAATTTGACTTCAGAGCGCCACGATAATTGTGCGCCGTGTCTGGGTCTAATACTTCCTATACGGTGGGTAACGCCACCACCAAACGTTCCATTTTGAAGTGTTTCACTCATGGCGTTACCTTGCAATATCTTCACATTTGGTTTGGCTTAGAACTCAACATGTCTTCATGATTATCTTCACTATGTTGATTATATAGATATATACATACTAGTGTTCTGTCCTCTACAGCATTCACTTATAGCTATGTCTTCTTGGTTGAATTTTTTTACTAAGTGAATGTGATCGGACCCTAATCTCTCTATGCTTTCTATCTCAAATTCTATCTCTCTAAGTCATATGCATTCTATTGAAACTGTCAAATGTCTTCACTGTGTCCTTGTCAGCTGAAGATATAGAGACAACCATAAAGTCCATTTTTAATGCTCATTCCTCCACATAAAATCCGGAGAAGCAGGAACGACCGCCCGACAATTTAGGCGCGCGTGGGACGTGGAACAAACCCCAAACTTTCACTAACTGGCCACGCGTTCCTCAAATGCGAACCGCCAGGGGCACCTGTGTAATAGCACAGTGCCGCCCCTGAGCCTATAAATTCACACTTACCGCGGTCATTATCTCCTTCTTCCACCCTC
>NW_021287297.1:0-1503 GCF_002162155.2 Triticum dicoccoides
TGCTGCTGTTTGTGCTTTCACTAGTTTTGCATGTGTATGGTGGTCTGAACATTGTAGATTATATCCTATTCCAACTACTTGGGCTGCTTTGAAAACTGCTATGCGTACGCGTTGGGTTCCACCATATTATCAACGTGAATTGCTTCAAAAATTGCAGCGTTTAAGACAAGGGAAAAATTCTGTAGAAGAATATTATCAGGAATTACAAACTGGCATGATTAGATGTGGTATTGTTGAGGAGAATGAAGCTATGCTTGCACGTTTTCTGGGTGGATTAAATAGAGAGATTCAGACCATTCTAGACTATAAGGAGTATACTAATATCACTCGTTTATTCCATCTTGCTTGTAAAGCTGAACGTGAAGTGCAGGATCGACAAGCATTAGGGCGAACTAACTTTTCTGCAGGCCGACCTTCATCATGGACACCACGTGCATCTTCTACTTCAACTGCACCAACACCTCCATCCGGTGCCACCTCCAGCCGTGATACAAGAAAACAGGCACAACCACCATTATCTGCCAAGAGCGCACCTGCGGGGCCTGCACAGCGTTCTTCTTCTTCCATGGCATCAACAGGGCACACAAGTGATATTATTTGACGTCGTTGTAAGGGAGGAGGTCATTATGCGAGAGAATGCAAATCTCCGCGTGTGATGATTGCTACCGCGGATGGTGGATATGAGTCCGCTAGTGACTATGATGAGGAGACTTTGGCTCTTATTACACGTGAAGAACATGGTGGAGATGATTCTGATCATGAGACGCAATACATGGCTCCTGAAGACGCTGACAGGTATGAATGTTTAGTTGCTCAACGTGTTTTGAGTGTGCAGGTCACACAAGCTGAGCAAAATCAGAGGCACAGTTTGTTCCATACCAAGGGAGTTGTGAAGGACCGTTCTGTGCGCGTCATCATAGACGGAGGGAGCTGCAACAATTTGGCTAGCATGGAGATGGTGGAGAAGCTTTCTCTCACCACAAGACCACATCCACATCCTTACTACATCCAATGGTTCAACAACAGCGGCAAGGTTAAGGTAACATGTACTGTTCGTGTGCATTTTAGTATCTCTACATATGCTGATTATGTTGATTGTGATGTGGTACCTATGCAAGCATGTTCCTTATTATTTGGTAGACCATGGCAATTTGATAAAAATTCTGTACACCATGGTAGAAACAATCACTATACTCTTGTTCATAAGGATAAAAATATTACTTTGCTTCCTATGACTCCTGATTCCATTTTGAAAGATGATATTAATAGAGCTAATAAAGCAAAACAGGAGACGAATAAGAGTGAAAATCAGATTGTGGCAAAAGAATTTGAGCAACAAATGAAGCCTAATAATAAACCATCTAGTGTTGCTTCTGAAATTAAATTGAAAAGTGCATGTTTATTTGCCACCAAATCTGATATTGATGAGCTAGATTTCAGCAAATCTGTTTGCTATGCTTTTGTGTGCAAAGAGGCATTATTTTCATTCGAGGACGTGCCTTC
>NW_021287298.1:0-2987 GCF_002162155.2 Triticum dicoccoides
GAACTACACGATCTTTGTGCTACACTTAGGATTGGGTCTTGTCCATCACATCATTCTCCTAATGATGTGATCCCGTTATCAATGACATCCAATGTCCATAGTCAGGAAACCATGACTATCTGTTGATCAACGAGCTAGTCAACTAGAGGCTCACTAGGGACATGTTGTGGTCTATGTATTCACACTTGTATTACGATTTCCGGATAACACAATTATAGCATGAATAACAGACAATTATCATGAACAAAGACATATAATAATAACCATTTTATTATTGCCTCTAGGGCATATTTCCAACATGTTTTGCTTGCACGAGCCTCTCGGAAACGGAGAAAATGTGTTATTTTTGCTTAGACCCGTCTTTTTGCGTACTCGCTTGACAGTTATTTTGAAAATGGCTCCATATGCTAAGTATATGAAAATTATTGTCACTATTAAAAGAATAATACCTGAAGCTGAAATTTCTATCATGCTTGCAAATTACTATTTTAAAGGTGGGGTACCTAGGAAGTTAGGAGATCCAGAAATACCTACTATACTATGCTCCATTAAAAGAAACTATGCTAAATATGCCTTATGTGATTTAGGAGCCGGTGTTAGTGTTATGCCTTTCTCTTTATATAGAAGACCTGATTTGAATAAGCTCACACCTACTAAAATATCTTTGCAAATGGGTGACAAATCAACTGCCATGCCTATTGGGATTTGTGCAGAGGTGCCTATTGTAATTGCAAATGTTACTACCTTAGCAGACTTTGTTATACTTAATATGCCCGAGGATGACAACATGTCCATTATCTTTGGTAGACCCTTTTTGAACATTGCAGGAGCTGTTATTGATTCCAATAAAAGCAAGGCCACTTTCATGTCAATGGTAGTGAGCATATGGTTTATTTCCCGAAGAAACACAGTTCGGCGAATAGTATGAACACCATTGAAAAAATCGATACAATTACTCTTTGGGTTTTCAATTTCCTCTTCCTACCGTCAAAAAGAAATATGAGACTCTTATTGTTGGGGAGATGCATATCCTCATTGAGGTAACCTAGTTTTATACAAAAATTCTTCTGTTTGATGGTACTCAAAAATAGTTTGTTAATAAGACTTGATCAACCTTATTAATGGATTCTTTTCGAGAGGCATGTGGTCAATGAATTTAGTAAGCACAACCTACTGTACCTACTTCTTGGTCTCCGTTATTTAAAGTTTAATAAAGTAGAAACGCCATGATTATCCTATTTTATGAATTATCCATGCAATAAAAATCGTCTCAAAAAGAAAATCTCAGAATGACCTGAAAATTTAGTATGAATTTTTTTATAATAAATAAGAATTTTTGGCACTGGGCACACCCTAGGGGGATCCACCTGTGAGCCACAAGCTCACAGGGGGCGCCCACCCCCGGCACGCCTAGTAGGCCTGTGGGTCCCACATGCCTCCCCTCTCTTATTCCAGGCACCCATTACCTTCTCCTACCTCCGGAAAAAATCACCTTAGCTTTCAAACGCATATGTTACTGCCATCTTGTTATCCTTAATTCTGAGAGTTGGCCAGTCGTCGGCTTCAGCCCCCACGTGAGAAGTACGGGGGTGTTCGGGGTATTTCTGAACACTCTTTATCCCATGGTTGGGTCCTTATAATGAGGTGTTTCTCACCGCGAAACAGGCAGTCGGACTATAGGGCTTTACTACTCTGACTTAGCCATAGGAATTCGAGTATGGTCGGCGCAGCCCCTAGTGTCTGGAAGGCCGGACTAGGGGCTCTATTGGCGCCTGATCGGTAGACCGATCCGTCGCAATCTACATTTTATAGTGGCGTTATGCGGAATAAATCTTTAAGGATTTTGCAACCTCTCGAACAGCTGACCAGCTCTCGCCGCATCACGATAGTCGGTTTTTGGCTTTCTCTACTGAGGTGCTCGTCCGGCAGAACCAGGACACAATCGCAGTAGTTCTCCCTGCGCTACCTTAGCCGACGCAACGGAACGTAAGGTACCAAAACATGGGAGCCGAGCAAACCCAACCAATGACCCAAGACATGATTCGGAGCTGATGCATATAGTGCTATAAGTTCGGGGTGCCGAGCAACCGAGAAGGTGGTCGAACTTTATTGCCGTACTGTGGAGCCCCTGGCATAACTGGGCGTAACACAAACCGTGGCTGCCATTTTTATGGCAAAGAGGCGTCGATGATGAACGACGACCGATGCATGTTTAGTTAAGTCTATGCATTGCAGTAATATGATATGTCTATGCATATGAATGCGATTTATGATTATGAAAACGAGATGTTTTTTGATGGAACCTGTGATGGCCGGACTTGGAGGGGGCTGTGAATGGATTGAAAGTGAATCCGAACTGCCTTCTACCTGCATGGTCCTGTCCTTGTATGTCCTGGCCGACTCCACGCCGCCAAACCTGTTCTGCATAGAGGTTAGTTTGTGAAGGTAAATGCGCGGAGGCCGCCGAACGCCCTCCTGTGGTTGGTCTAAGGGTTCTTTATCGGACTCCGGTGACCTTATCCGCTATACCAGGAAGTAGCGTGTACTCCTTAGCTGGTGTCCGGATAGTTGGCTGTCATATCAAAATATTGACAGGCATGCACAACTTGCTGCTCTGGAAGCTGTATGATTTCCGCTTCTAAGGGCGGGTTTTGGCTCTGCACGCAGGCGTGAGTATATCACCGGTGCTGGCCTGATGATTTACCACGCAGAATCTAGCCGACATGGTCCGTCCTGTTAGCATATGGTGTGATACCGTATGGGGGAATGTGTCGATGGCGCTGCCTTATATGGTTATCTGAAAACAACCATTAGAGCGGAGGGCCAATGAACCTGACCTTTGTGCTTGACACCTTGTAGAAGGCATTATTTGTACATTCATACCCAGGGGGCTTTATGTGTTAAGGAGCCCCTGGACTATTAAGTCTGGGGGAACACAATTGCATTGTTGTGGTTTGTATGTTAGGGGGTGATCGGCCGTACTGTTG
>NW_021287299.1:0-1882 GCF_002162155.2 Triticum dicoccoides
AGAAATCAACCGTCCAACGGTGACATCGACACAATGCTACAAATGCAGGCTGACAAGGACCGTTATTTCATGACTCCCATGATAGACGGCGGCTTCATCCACGCTCCGGTCCCTTGAGTCGAGTCAAAAGCAGTGATGCTGTGTCTAGTTCTGAAACATCGATTGGCTCATGTTGTAATTAAACTTTAATGAACTTGTAGTATGTCTCTTTGGTTTCGAGAGTCGTTCAACTTAGATGTAATCGATGCTATTAATGTCTTGCTTTTCTCTTCCGATCATTCTGTTGCATACTTATATATTGCTTATGTATTGTCTGTGAATTGGTACTAACGTTTCTTTTGGCTAGTGCATAGCGATGACGTCGTATGTCGTGTACAAGGGTAAGGTTCCCGGAGTCTACAACGACTGGGAGGAATGTCGGAGACAGGTTCACCGATTCAGCGGTAACAGTTACAAAGGGTACACCACTAGGGCCGAGGCCGAATCTAGATACGCCCGCTATCTAGCGGGAGAGGGGAGGGAGCGTTGGAGGAACCGGATGAAGACGAGTTTCATCGTGATGATGCTCATCGTGATGACCGCAACTCTCTTCTATGTGATGGTAGTTTAGATGATCGATATCGACTTGTAATGTGAAGACAAACTCGCTACTCGCGGTCTCGAGACTTGTAATATAATGTTCTATCTTTGTTCGGTCTTTTCAATTCGGAGACTAATATGATGAATTGTATTTGGAGACTAATATGATGAATTGTATTCAGAGACTAATCTTCTATTGTATTCGATGAATCTGTTGTTGATGTGTGCTGTCTATATTTTGTCCAATTATACATTTTGTAACCTGTGCAAAAAACAGAAAATTAAAAAATAAAAAACCTAATATTCATACTAATGGCGCATCACATCATAGTGCGCCATTAGTATGCCAAAGGATACTAATGGCGCATCATTAAACAGTGCGCCATTAGTATGCCGAAGTTACTAATGGCGCATCTTGTTGTTGTGCGCCATTAGTATGCCAAAGCACCTGGGTATACATGGCCCCCTGGGAGGCATACTAATGGCGCACTGTTGTATATACTAATGGCGCATCTGAGGTGCGCCATTAATAAAATATACTAATGGCGTGGCACTAATGGCGCACCACTAATGCGCCATTAATTGCCAAATTAGGTGCGCCATTAGTAGGCCTTTTCCTAATAGTGTGAGGCTCGGTGAAGTTGGCAGCTGGAGGCGTCTCCTGAGAGCTGAACTGCAGACGACGCCTGTTGCAACTTGGCTTCTCCGCGGTACCAGCTAGATCGCGCATGTCTTTTGTTGGGTTGGGTTCTTGAGAAGGAGGCCCCATGAAGTCGCCACCGTACCCATGATCGGCAAAGTACTGATCGACGTTGCCAAATGTATCGTCGTCGTCATCGTTCTGATCCTGTGCCATATGCATGTTTGGATCCAGTGGCATAGGGATGTCCGGCACCGTTGCGGCGGTATTGCCATGGGGCCGACTTGGCACCGGCATGACTGGCGGTGTTGTCTTTGGGGTGGTGTCCCCCGCCCCCAAACGAATCTGGCTCTTCGGCCAAAGCAGGGGCCAGCTCAGGCAGGCGCTGAGGGTCATCACGTCATCATCGTCGGCCCCGACGGGTCGAATCGGAGGTAACAACTCATCGCAGCCTGGCAGCCCCGAACCAGTTGAACCCTAAACAAGTTGGGTGGCATCTGGGTACCGTGGAACAAGGGGTTGCCCGGTTGAACGATTTTGCCCTTGGCGACATCGACCAACTCGTTGTTCACAAAGTGCAGGAGAGTGCACGGAACATCGGCGGCGCCCTGCGAAAACATGTAGGGCGTCAGGGATGCCCAGTCAAAGGCAAGGAGATGAAGT
>NW_021287300.1:0-991 GCF_002162155.2 Triticum dicoccoides
GTTACAAAACATGATCATCTCATACAATAAAATATAGCATCATGTCTTGGCCATATCACATCACAACATGCCCTGCAAAAACAAGTTAGACGTCCTCTACTTTGTTGTTGCAAATTTTACGTGGCTGCTACGGGCTTAAGCAAGAACCAATCTCACCTACGCATCAAAACCACAACGATAGTTTGTCAAATAGACTCCGTTTTAACCTTCACAAGGACCGGGCGTAGCCACACTCGGTTCAACTAAAGTGAGAGAGACAGACACCCGCCAGCCACCTTTAAGCACGAGTGCTCGTAACGGTGAAACCAGTCTCACGTAAGCGTACGCGTAATGTCGGTCCGGGCCGCTTCATCTCACAATACCGCTGAACCAAAGTATGACATGCTGGTAGGCAGTATGACTTATATCGTCCACAACTTACTTGTGTTCTACTCGTGCATATAACATCAACACATAAAACCTAGGCTCGGATGCCACTGTTGGGGAACGTAGTAATTTCAAAAAATTTCCTACGCACACGCAAGATCATGGTGATGATATAACAACGAAGGGAGAGTGTTGTCTACGTACCCTCGTAGACCGAAGCGGAAGCGTTGACGCAACGTAGAGGAAGTAGTCGTACGTCCTCCGGTTCAACCGATCCAAGTACCGTTACTCCGGCACCTCCGAGTTCTTGACACGCGTACAGCTCGATGACGCACCCTCGATCTCCGATCCAGCAGAGGCGCCGAGGGGGAGTTCCGTCAGCACGACGGCGTGGTGACGATCTTGATGTTCTCCTGTTGCAGGGCTTCGCCTAAGCACCGCTACAATATGACCGAGGTGTAATATCGTGGAGGGGGGCACCGCACACGGCTAAGGAACGATCAATGATCAACTTGTGTGTCCTAGGGTGCCCCCCTACCCCCGTATATAAAGGAGGGAGGGAGGAGGTGGCCGGCCCTAGGGGGGCGCGCCATGAGGAGGGGGAAACCTACTCCAAGTAGGTTTC
>NW_021287301.1:0-1052 GCF_002162155.2 Triticum dicoccoides
TCCGGTCCAAAGAATTGTCTTTCACCGGTTTCTGACCAGTTCAAAGGTGTTCGACATCTTCGTCCATAGAGAACCTCAAAAGGAGCTTTCTTGAGGCTGGATTGGTAGCTATTGTTATAGGCAAACTCGGCGAAAGGAAGACATTTCTCCCAATCCATACCGAATGAGATAACGCAAGCTCTGAGCATGTCTTCGAGAATTTGATTGACCCGTTCCACCTGACCACTCGACTGAGGGTGGAAAGCGGTACTGAAGGAAAGATGGGTTCCCATGGCAGTTTGGAAACTCTCCCAGAAATGAGAAGTGAAAAGGCTGCCACGGTCTGAATTGATCTCTAGTGGAACACCATGAAGTGACACTATTCGAGAAATATATAAGTCAGCAAGCTGACCAGCAGTGATACTTTCCCGAACAGGAAGGAAGTGAGCCACTTTGGAAAGACGATCAACGACTACGAAGATAGCGTTATTCCCTTTCTTGGTCCTGGGAAAACCGGTAATGAAGTCCATACCAACTTTATCCCATTTCCACTCAGGAATAGCTAAAGGCTGAAGGGTGCCAGCAGGCCTTTGATGCTCTGCCTTAACGCGACGACAAACGTCACAGTTAGCAATGAACTCAGCGATTTCTCTCTTCATCCTAGTCCACCAGAACCTCTGGCGTAGATCCTGATACATCTTAGTACTACCGGGATGAATTGTGAGAGGAGATTCATGCGCCTCCTTAAGAATCAATTGTCGAAGATGTTGCTTCTTGGGGACCACCAGGCGGTTCCCAAAGAAAACAACACCTCGATCATCTATAGAGAAACTACCAGCAATACCCTTGGCAATGTTTCTCTTGATCCGGGTAATCCCCGTATCATGCTTCTGGGCTTCTATGATAAGATCCACAAGGGTAGGTTTCGCCACCAAGGTAGAAAGGAATCCGCGAGGAGCAATGTGAAGGTTAAGCTTACAGAATTCCTCATGGAGAAGTGGTTGGCCTTGCTGCAACATGAGATTGTTGCAATAGGATTTACGGCTTAGAGCATCAGCCATGACATTGGCTTT
>NW_021287302.1:0-1174 GCF_002162155.2 Triticum dicoccoides
TACTCGTGCATATAACATCAACATCATTAACCTAGGCTCGGATGCCACTGTTGGGTTTCGTAGTAATTTCAAAAATTTTCCTACGCGCACACAGGATCATGTGATGCATAGCAACGAGAGGAGAGTGTTGTCTACGTACCCAACGCAGACCGACTGCGGAAGCAATGACACGACGTAGAGGAAGTAGTCGTACGTCTTCACGATCCAACCGATCAAGCACCGAAACTACGGCACCTCCGAGTTCGAGCACACGTTCAGCTCGATGACGATCCCCGGACTCCGATCCAGCAAAGTGTCGGGGAAGAGTTTCGTCAGCACGACGGCGTGGTGACGATCTTGATGAACTACAGCAGCAGGGCTTCGCCTAAACTCCGCTACAGTATTATCGAGGAATATGGTGGCAGGGGGCACCGCACACGGCTAAAGAATCGATCACGTGGATCAACTTGTGTGTTTTAGAGGTGCCCCTGCCTCCGTATATAAGGAGGAGAGGAGGGGAGGCTGGCCGGCCAAAGAGGGAGGCGCAGGAGAGTCCTACTCCCTCTGGGAGTAGGATTCCTCCCCCCAATCCTAGTCCAACTAGGATTCCTCGGAGGGGAAGGGAGAGAGGGGGGCCGGCCACCTTCTCCTAGTCCTAATAGGACTAGGGGAGGGGAAAGAGGCGCAGCCACCTTGGGCTGCCCCTTTCTCCTTTCCACTAAGGCCCATGATGGCCCATATGGCTCCCGGGGGGTTTCGGTAACCTCCCGGTAACCCGGTAAAATCCCGATTTCACCCGGAACACTTCCGATGTCCAAACATAGGCTTCCAATATATCAATCTTTACGTCTCGACCATTTCGAGACTCCTCGTCATGTCCGTGATCACATCCGGGACTCCGAACAACCTTCGGTACATCAAAATGCATAAACTCATAATATAACTGTCATCGTAACCTTAAGCGTGCGGACCCTACGGGTTCGAGAACAATGTAGACATGACCGAGACATGTCTCTGGTCAATAACCAATAGCGGGACCTGGATGCCCATATTGGCTCCTACATATTCTACGAAGATCTTTATCGGTCAGACCGCATAACAACATACGTTGTTCCCTTTGTCATCGGTATGTTACTTGCCCGAGATTCGATCGTCGGTATCCAATACCTAGTTCAATCTCGTTAACGGCAAGTCT
>NW_021287303.1:0-1319 GCF_002162155.2 Triticum dicoccoides
AACCGCAACCTTAACCTTTTTATGTTCATTGAAATTATGGGAAGCAAATATATTTTTTATGTCGAACTCCCATTCAATATATAAAGCAGGTTTAAAACGGCCATTAAATGGTGGTATAGATACATTAACCTGATCATGTGCATTTGGATGTTTGTGCACCTCTCGTGACGGTTGTGGTATTTGCAAAGGTGGTGGCACGTCTCCCGCGATCGACAAAGCCCATGAATTGACTCTGGATCCTGTCATGATTAGTAGAACAAGAAACAAAACCCAAAAATAATGTTCCTATAACTACTAGGATGTGGTGGTAAAACGCTCACAGTAAAGCAAATATCAATGTCTTACAAGTTCTTACCATGCAGCAGGCGGTGATCGGCAACCAGCGGTGTCAAGTAATTCCGAATATTGAGTAAAGCGATTGCCAGGGGAGCGTACGTATACACGGTGTAGAAATATGTGGAGCTGGGTTGGCTATATATGGTAGCAAAAAATTAGCAATAATCAATTCAAAGATGCAATGTTGAATAAACGCTCAACGACGGTACTGTGCTGGTCCTAGGCTAGACCGAACTAGAGACGCGAGCCTAGAACACTAATGAGGTCACGTCGTAGCACAACCAGCATCAATGAAGGATACAAAGTAGCTCTGGACAGCAAGATATAAGTGAAGATCACAACGGCAGTAAAGATAATGATGTGAAACAATAGCCAAGCTGTTTTACTGAACAGTGCACAAAACAGATTCCAATCCGAATTCAGGTACGAGATTGATTCTAGATAGATCCAATTTTTTTATTCTCTCTTTTTTTTCTCACGCTTTTTTTTCTTTTTCTTCTCCCTCTTTTTCTTTTTTTTTCTTTCCTTTTTTCTCTCTCTTTTTTCTTTATCTTCTTTTTCTCCCTCTTTCCAAGACAAACTAGATAAGATGCAGATTCGATCAGGCGAAGATGTGAGTGACCTCAACTATGATTATGACAATAAACAGTGCGTAGCACGTGGTGGAAATTGGTGGATTGGATGGTGGACAGCGGATGGGATAACGATGCAGCGGCTGCGTGACTAATGTGAACAGAACTCGAAACTCTAAAGGAACTAGACACTAAGACCAGCAACTCGACACGACGATGCAACCGATGATTCAACTATGCAAGCAATGAAAAGAAAATTGCAAAGGCTCAGACTGGCTTGGACCAAGGATGAATAGATCTAACTCTTTTTTGTGGCTTTTTCTTGGACAATAGGTAAGAAAATAAATCTAATCTAGGAAAACTGGAAATTCTCACCGAGCAACCTGAAAACTGATACCACTTGATAGAGGC
>NW_021287304.1:0-1388 GCF_002162155.2 Triticum dicoccoides
CACTCAATTCATCAAGCATATCATCTAGCCTAGGAATAGGATGACGATAACGAATAGTAATATTATTAATGCCTCTACAATCAACACACATACGTGATGTACCATCCTTTTTCGGCACTAGAATAATAGGAACAGCACAAGGACTAAGGGATTCGCGTATATAACCTTTGTCGAGAAGCTCTTGTACTTGACGCATAATCTCCTTCGTCTCCTCTGGATTGGTACGGTATGGTGCACGGTTTGGCAGTGAAGCACCGGGAATTAAGTCAATCTGATGCTCAATCCCTCGAATAGGCGGTAATCTCGGTGGCACGTCTTGTGGAAAAACGTCAGCGAACTCCTGCAAAATGTTAGTGACAGCAGGAGGCAAAGAGGAAGGCACGTCCTCGAATGAAAATAATGCCTCTTTGCACACAAAAGCATAGCAACAGATTTGGTGAAATCTAGCTCATCAATATCAGATTTGGTGGCAAATAAACATGCACTTTTCAATTTAATTTCAGAAGCAACACTAGATGGTTTAATATTAGGCTTCATTTGTTGCTCAAATTCTTTTGCCACAATCTGATTTTCACTCTTATTCGTCTCCTGTTTTGCTTTATTAGCTCTATTAATATCATCTTTCAAAATGGAATCAGGAGTCATAGGAAGCAAAGTAATATTTTTTTCCTTATGAACAAGAGTATAGTGATTGTTTCTACCATGGTGTACAGAATTTTTATCAAATTGCCATGGTCTACCAAGTAATAAGGAACATGCTTGCATAGGTACCACATCACAATCAACATAATTAGCATATGTAGATATACTAAAATGCACACGAACAGTACGTGTTACCTTAACCTTGCCGCTGTTGTTGAACCATTGGATGTAGTAAGGATGTGGATGTGGTCTTGTGGTGAGAGAAAGCTTCTCGACCATCTCCATGCTAGCCAAGTTGTTGCAGCTCCCTCCGTCTATGATGACGCGCACAGAACGTTCCTTCACAACTCCCTTGGTATGGAACAAATTGTGCCTCTGATTTTGCTCAGCTTGTGTGATCTGCACACTCAAAACACGTTGAGCAACTAAACATTCATACCTGTCAGCGTCTTCAGGAGCCATGTATTGCGTCTCATTATCAGAATCATCTCCACCATGTTCTTCACGTGTAATAAGAGCCAAAGTCTCCTCATCATAGTCACTAGCGGACTCATATCCACCATCCGCGGTAGCAATCATCACACGCGGAGATTTGCATTCCCTCGCATAATGACCTCCTCCCTTACAACGACGACAAATAATATCACTTGTGTGCCCTGTTGATGCCATGGAAGAAGAAGAACGCTGTGCAGGACCCGCAGGTGCGCTCTTGGAAGATAATGGTGGTTGTGCCTGTTTTCTTGTAT
>NW_021287305.1:0-1298 GCF_002162155.2 Triticum dicoccoides
AACCAGGCGCTGATGGTGGAAAGGCTCTCGGGTGACGGTGGAGTAGGCGGCAGTGTAGTATCCCTCCGCACCAACGTCAGATGCGATAGGAATGTGTCTGAAAGGGGAAGTGTCCAATGCCTGATACTCTCCACGAAGACGTGTCAGAGCAGCATGAGCCGCATCGTGGACTGCCATCTCGATGGTCACTCCAACACCATGAGCGGTGTGCAGCACGGTAGTGGACTCATACTCCCGAGAGTAGAGGTGGACGATGGCACGGTACTGCTCCTGGTTAAAGTCCTGGTACTCCTCGTAGACGGTGTACTCAGGGTGCCAGCGATAACCCAGATAGGTCATCATATCAGCTAGCACAGCAGGTGATCCTGAGGCACCAATGGCCGCAGTGTGGCGCACGACCTGCCTCGCGGGTTCCATCTGAAAACAAAAATGTTTCAATGGAGTCAAATGACAACACGAGCACTATTCAAAATGCTATCCTGCAAAATATCTATGGCTTATCCAACTTTGGGGTGAACGTGGTAACGGGATCCTAATGTTAGAGTTAGTAAATTCGTTTAACCCGAGTAGAAAAGAGTTCAGAGTCCCAGAACAAAGGTCGAGGAGTAAAAGATCCTAGTACCACCCGATGGCGACGTGGGCCCGTAAGGCTCACAGCCAAGTTAGTAAAAGTTTTGTAACGTCTAGACTCGACTTCGGCCAAGGAGTGTGGAAGGGGGATTCCTACAGGCAGTCGGCTCTGATACCAACTTGTGACGCCCCCGATTCAATCGTACACTAATCATGCACGCAAATGTGTACGATCAAGATCAGGGACTCACGGGAAGATATCACAACACAACTCTACAAATAAAATAAGTCATACAAGCATCATAATACAAGCCAGGGGCCTCGAGGGCTCGAATACAAGTGCTCGATCGTAGACGAGTCAGCGGAAGCAACAATATCTGAGTACAGACATAAGTTAAACAAGTTGCCTTGAGAAGGCTAGCACAAACTGGGATACAGATCGAAAGAGGCGCAGGCCTCCTGCCTGGGATCCTCCTAAACTACTCCAGGTCGTCGTCAGCGGGCAGCACGTAGTAGTAGGCACCTCCGGTGTAGTAGGGGTCGTCGTCGACGGTAGCGTCTGGCTCCTGAACTCCAGCATCTGGTTGCGACAACCAGAAGGAAGGGAAAGGGGGGGAAAAGGGGGGAGAAAGCAACCGTGAGTACTCATCCAAAGTACTCGCAAGCAAGGAACTACACTACATATGCATGGGTATATGTGTAAGGAGGCCATATCAGTGGGCTGAACT
>NW_021287306.1:0-1610 GCF_002162155.2 Triticum dicoccoides
GAAGTGATTTCCATAGTTGTTGAACCCCAGGGTGCGATTACGTTTTGGTCAACAACACTCGCAAGTTTGGCCGATTCTGGCCCGTTCCGTGGACTGTAACTGACTGTTTGGGGTCCCAAAGTGATTTCCATGATTGACGAAGCGCAGGGTGCGATTACGTGTAGGTCATCAACACTCGCAATTTTAGCCGATTCTGGCCCGTTTTATGGACTATTAATCACTGTTTTGGGATCCGGAGTGATCTCCATGATTGAAAAACCCCAGCGTGCGTTTATGTTACGGTCATCAACACACAGTTTTGGCTGATTCTGGCCCGTTTCATGGATTATTACTCAATGTTTCGGGTCCCAAAGTGATTTCCACGACATACGAACCCTGGGGCGCTTTTACGTGTCGGTCATCAACACTCACATTTTTGGCTGATTCTGGTCCGTTTCGTGCACTATTACTCACCGTTTTGGGGCCCCAGAGTGATTTCCATGAGTGACGATTCTCGAGGTGCGTTCACATGTCCGTCGTCAACACTCACAGCTTTGTCCAATTTTGACCCATTTTGTTGACTATTACTCACCATTTTGGCTCCCAAAGCGGTTTCCATAGTTATTGAACCCCAAGGTGCGCTTATGTGTCGGTCATCAACACTCGTAATTTTGGCCAATTCTGGCTCATTTCCTGGACTATTGATCACTGTTTTGGTTTCCCAAAGCGAGTTCGTCGATTGACGATCCCCGGGGTGTGTTTACGTGTGCGTCGTCAACACTCTCAGTTTTGTCCAATTCTGGCCGTTTTCATGGACTATTACTCACCGTTTTGGGTCCCCGAAGTGATTTCCATAGTTGTTGAACCCCAGGGTGCGATTACGTTTTGGTCAACAACACTCGCAAGTTTGGCCGATTCTGGCCCGTTCCGTGGACTGTAACTGACTGTTTGGGATCCCATAGTGATTTCCATGATTGACGAAGCGCAGGGTGCGATTACGTGTAGGTCATCAACACTCGCAATTTTAGCCGATTCTGGCCCGTTTTATGGACTATTAATCACTGTTTTGGGATCCGGAGTGATCTCCACGATTGAAAAACCCCAGCGTGCGTTTATGTTACGGTCATCAACACACAGTTTTGGCTGATTCTGGCCCGTTTCATGGATTATTACTCAATGTTTCGGGTCCCAAAGTGATTTCCACGACATACGAACCCTGGGGCGCTTTTACGTGTCTGTCATCAACACTCACATTTTTGGCTGATTCTGGTCCGTTTCGTGCACTATTACTCACCGTTTTGGGGCCCCAGAGTGATTTCCATGAGTGACGATTCTCGGGGTGCGTTCACATGTCCGTCGTCAACACTCACAGCTTTGTCCAATTTTGACCCATTTTGTTGACTATTACTCACCATTTTGGCTCCCAAAGCGGTTTCCATAGTTATTGAACCCCAAGGTGCGCTTATGTGTCGGTCATCAACACTCGTAATTTTGGCCAATTCTGGCTCATTTCCTGGACTATTGATCACTGTTTTGGTTTCCCAAAGCGAGTTCCTCGATTGACGATCCCCGGGGTGTGTTTACGTGTGCGTCGTCAACACTCTCAGTTTTGTCCAATTCTGGCCGTTTTC
>NW_021287307.1:0-1071 GCF_002162155.2 Triticum dicoccoides
AAGAAAGGACTAGTAACGGCAAGAAAGTTGACAAATCTACGCCCACAACAAATTGTGTTCTACTCGCGCAAGAAGAACTACGCATAGACCTAGCTCATGATGCCACTGTTGGGGAACGTTGCAGAAAACAAAAATTTTCCTACTCGTTTCACCAAGATCATCTAGGAGTTCATCTAGCAACGAGTGATTAGATGCATCTACATACCTTTGTAGATCGCGCACGGAAGCGTTCAAAAGAACGGTGATGATGTAGTCGTACTCGACGTGATCCAAATCACCGATGACCAGCGCCGAACGGACGGCACCTCCGCGTTCAACACACGTACGGGACGGGAGACGTCTCCTCCTTCTTGATCCAGCAAGGGGGAGGAGAGGTTGATGAAGATCCAGCAGCACGACGGCGTGGTGGTGGATGCAGGGCGTCACAGCAGCAGGGCTTCGCCGAGACTACGAGGGAGAGACGTAACGGGGAAGGTGGAGGCGCCAGGGGCTGGTGTCAAATCCCTCCTCTCCCCCCCACTATATATAGGGGTGCCAAGGGGGGGGCGCCGGCCCTAGTAGATGGCATCTACTAGGGGGGCGGCGGCCAAGGGGAGGTTTCCCTCCCCCCCAAGGCACCTAGGGGTGCCTTCCACCACATGGACTCTTCCATGGTGGAAACCCTAGGCGCATGGGCCTATAGGGGCTGGTGCCCTTGGCCCATCTAGGCCAAGGCGCACCCCCTACAGCCCATGTGGCCCCCCGGGACAGGTGGCCCCACCCGGTGGACCCCCGGGACCCTTCCGGTGGTCCCGGTACAATACCGATGACCCCGAAACTTGTCCCGATGCCCGAAATAGCACTTCCTATATATAATTCTTTACCTCCGGACCATTCCGGAACTCCTCGTGACGTCCGGGATCTCATCCGGGACTCCGAACAACATTCGGGTTTCTGCATATACATATCTTCATAACCCTAGCGTCACCGAACCTTAAGTGTGTAGACCCTACGGGTTCGGGAGACAAGCAGACATGACCGAGACGACTCTCCGGTCAATAACCAATAGCGGGATCTGGATACCCATGTTGG
>NW_021287308.1:0-1889 GCF_002162155.2 Triticum dicoccoides
AAATGATCATGATGTTGTGTACTTTGAGAACCGTCTAGTGGTTCCCAAGAACCAGCATCTACGGCAGTTGATCCTTAAGGAGGCTCATGAATCTCCTCTCACTATTCATCCCGGTAGCACTAAGATGTATCAGGACCTACGCCAGAGGTTCTGGTGGACTAGGATGAAGAGAGAAATTGCTCAGTATATTGCTAATTGCGACGTTTGTCGTCGTGTAAAAGCAGAGCACCAACGGCCTGCTGGCACCCTTCAACCCTTAGCTATTCCTGAATGGAAATGGGATAAAATTGGTATGGATTTCATTACCGGTTTTCCCAGGACTAAGAGAGGGAATAATGCTATCTTCGTCGTGGTCGATCGTCTTTCCAAAGTAGCCCATTTCTTACCTGTTCGTGAGAGTATAACCGCTAGTCAATTGGCAGACTTATACATCTCCCGAATAGTGTCCCTCCATGGTGTTCCTTTGGAAATTAACTCGGATCGAGGAAGTCTTTTCACCTCTCGATTTTGGGAAAGTTTCCAGAATGCTATGGGAACCCGTCTCTCCTTTAGCACTGCCTTCCACCCTCAGTCGAGCGGTCAAGTGGAACGCGTCAACCAAATTCTAGAAGACATGCTTCGAGCCTCTGTTATCTCATTCGGAATGGACTGGGAGAAGTGCCTTCCATTTGCCGAATTCGCTTATAACAACAGCTATCAATCTAGCTTGGGTAAAGCCCCTTTTGAAGTTCTCTATGGACGACGGTGTCGAACACCCCTTAACTGGTCAGAGACCGGGGAAAGACAATTCTTTGGCCTGGATATGATTCAGGAAGCAGAAGAACAAGTTCGCATCGTTCGTGAAAAGTTGAAAACAGCCCAATCCCGTCAAAAGAGTCAATATGACCGAAAACATAAGGCTATGACTTTCGAGGTTGACGAGAAGGCTTATCTTCGGGTAACCCCTCTGAAGGGAACCCATCGTTTCGGTATCAAAGGCAAATTGGCTCCTCGTTACATTGGACCTTTTCGCATTCTTGCCAAACGAGGAGAAGTTGCCTACCAGTTGGAACTACCCCCGCACCTCTCCAGAGTTCATGATGTCTTCCACGTTTCTCAACTCAGGCGTTGCTTCTCGGATCCTATCCGTGAAGTGGACCACGAAACGCTTGATCTCCAGGATAATCTTACATATCGAGAGTACCCCATTCGTATCCTCGATCAGGCCGAGCGTACCACTCGACGCCAGAACATCAAGTTCCTCAAAGTTCAATGGTCGCACCATTCTGAGGATGAAGCAACTTGGGAAAGGGAGGATCGTCTTCGACTTGAATATCCCGCCTTCTTCTCGGAGGAACCCAAATCTCGGGACGAGATTCTTTTGAGTGGGGGTGAGTTGTCACACCCTAGCTAGTCATGCATTAGAGTGTTGCATCATGTTTATTCTTTCATCAGAAACTTGAAATGGGGATGACAGAACCCCCAGTCCCCTCTGAAACCAACTAGGGTTTACTAAAATAATTTTTCAATGAACCTGAAATGCCCTTCTAAAATGTCCATCATTTTAGTCTTGGTTCAGAACCTCTGCCAAAAGTGGTGCACATTTTCCTAGGCCATCTTAGGGTTTTTGAATTAATTCATAAATATTTGAATTTGGGCATTTAAAATTATATAAAATATTTAAATGCTCAAATACCTCCAAACTAAAATGTTTCATGTTGGAAATAATCCAGCTATGGACCAGGAGTGATTTGGTGATTTTTGAAGTTGCCTAGGTATTTTATTTAATTCAACAAAGTTGCAGAAGTATTAGAAAAACAGAAAACAGAAGAAAATGAAAAAAACTTACCTGGCGCCTGCCCCGGCCCACCTGCCGGCCCAGCCCAGCACCGCTCCAGCGAGCTGCTTGC
>NW_021287309.1:0-1047 GCF_002162155.2 Triticum dicoccoides
GTAAGAGAGGCTACTAAAGATAAACAACTAGATGGTCAGATCCCACACATACCAAGCATTTCAATAACATACACACAATATGCTCGATATGTGCAAATACAACATGGCATCACAACATGACTCTACGACTCAAGTAATTTATTCATTAGGCTCCGAGGAGCGAGATATTACAAACATGGGTCTCATGACCCAACAATCAGAGCATACAAGTCAAAGCACAAGCGGAAGTTATCATGTCTGAGTACAGACATCTATAAATGAAAAAGGCTGAGAAGCCTGACTATCTATCAGATCCTGCCGAGGGCACAAGATCGTAGCTGAGGTAACAAGCTAAACGTCGAAGTCCACGCGGAACTACTAACGAGACCGAAGTCTCTCTGCAAAAACATAAATAGGCAAACGTGAGTACAAATGTACCCAGCAAGACTTACATCAGAACTATCTACATATGCATCATTATCAACAAAGGGGATGGTGGGATTTAACTGCAGCAAGCCAGCTTTGACTCGGTGGCTATCCTGAACTACGACTGCAAGTAACTCTTTTGAGGTGGCGCACACGAGTCCACATATTCACCATATCAATACACCACTATGGATCCGCTCCCGTCTCCCTACGAGAACGCCATCCATAGCACTCACGCTTATCTTGCGTATTTTAAAGTATCCACTTTCACTTGTCTATGAACTATGCAAGGGGTCCAAGTTTCCATATCCGAGGAATCCGGCTATTCGAATAGATGATGTTAACCCTGCAGGGGTGTACTTCTTCACACACGCTTTCGCCACTTACCGCCCTGTACACGTCTTGTACCTCGGCAACCTTCAAGCGGAAGCCGGGCGAGGGAGTCGGCCACGACCTGACTAACCGAACAAGTCTCTAGTCCAGGTTTATCGCCTATTCGGGTTCCATCCGCAAGGAGATCCGGCCGGGGTGTCGCTTACGGCCCCAAACGATGTGAGCAGGGTTCCCAAGCCCACCATCCGGGTGCTGCTTGGTACACCGGGCCACTGTGCCTAGTCTGTCCCAAGCCCACCTGTACCGGGT
>NW_021287310.1:0-1187 GCF_002162155.2 Triticum dicoccoides
CAGCCCCAAACTTTAAGAAACAACAGGTTAGGTTTACTGCTAAACCATAGTTCATACAGTGTCGTCTCAACGGATTTAGATGGTGCCCTATTTTAAAACGTGAATGCAGCTGTCTCTAATGCATAACCCCAAAACGATAGTGGTAAAGAGATATCATAGATCGCACCATATCAAATAAAGTGCGGTTACGACGTTCGGACACACCATAACGATGTGGTGTTCCAGGTGGCGTGAGCTGTGAAACTATTCCACATTGTTTTAATTGAAGACCAAACTCGTAACTCAAATATTTGTCTCCGCGATCAGATCGCAGAAACTTTATTTTCTTGTTACGATGATTTTTCCACTTCACTCTGAAATTCTTTGAACCTTTCAACTATTTCAGACTTATGTTTCATCAAGTAGATATACCCATATCTGCTCAAATCATCTTGTGAAGGTCAGAAAACAACGATGCTTGCCACGAGTAACAGCACTCATTGGATCACATACATCGGTATGTATTATTTCCAACAAGTCAGTAACTCGTTCCATTGTTCCGAAGAACGGAGTTTTAGTCATCTTGCCCAAAAAGGCACGGTTCGCAAGCATCAAATGATTCATAACCAAGTGATTCCGAAAATCCATCTTTATGGAGTTTCTTCATGCGCTTTACACCGATATGACCCAAACGGCAGTGCCACAAATAAGTTGCACTATCATTATTAACTTTGCATCTTTTGGCATCAATATTATGAATATGTGTATCACTACGATCGAGATCCAATGAACCATTTTCATTGGGTGTGTAACCATATAAGGTTTTTTTCATGTAAATAGAACAACAGTTTATTCTCTTACTTAAATGAATAACCGTATTGCAATAAACATGATCAAATCATATTCATGCTCAACGCAAACACCAAATAACATTTATTTAGGTTCAACACTAATCCCGAAAGAATAGGGAGTGTGCGATGATGATCATATCAATCTTGAAACTACTTTCAACACACATCATCACTTCACCCTTAACTAGTTTCTGTTTATTCTGCAACTCCCGTTTCGAGTTACTACTCTTAGCAACTGAACCAGTACCAAATACCGAGGGGTTGCTATAAACACTAGTAAAGCACACATCAAACACCTGTATATCAAATATACCCTTTTTCACTTTGCCATCCTTCTTATCCACCAAATATTTAGGG
>NW_021287311.1:0-1913 GCF_002162155.2 Triticum dicoccoides
GCGGTGACGCATGGCGGCGGTGGCGGCACTAGGGCGCGGGGTTGGACGGCGTTGGGCGCGGCGGCGATGCACAAGGGCGGCGGCGCGGGTGAGAGGCGCGGCTTGGGTGGTGCGGCGGCGCGGCGTGGGGTGTGGCGGCGCGGCGTGGGGTGGCGGAGAGGAGAGGAGAGGTGTTGGTTTGATGTGTTTAGAGGGGGGGTGCTTGGGTATTTATATTGGGGAGGGGAGGGTTTTGCTTGGGGTAGGGGACAAGAAATAGATTAGGATTAGGAAACAAAAGAGGGAAAAGATCTAGAAAAAAAACGAAAGTAGATGAATCCTACTAGGAATCCACAAAGGATGGCGGCTCCCTGGCGCCTTGCGCCTGGTGCGGCTCCTCCCTGGGCGTGGCGCGCGATGGCCTCTGGCCTGGCTGGCTCGGTGGCTTGGCGGCTTGGGCCTTTGGCCCAATGCGCTGCGGATTTTTTTTATTTTTTTTTAAACGGTCTCGCGCACAGAAAAATAAATAAAAGAAAATCTAAACGAACTCCAAAATTAATAAAGTAAATTTTCCCCGACTCCTAAAAATGAGCCGAACAAAAAGAACTTTTCTTCGGACCTAAAAAGCAAATTTTGAAAACGCACAATTTTCCCTATCCGAATAAAATGCAAATAAAACTCCGGCAAACAAAATTTGATCTATTTATTAAATCTTCATTTTCCTAAATTTGGGAAAGTCATATTATTCCCTCTCTTATATTTTTTTGATAACGGAAAAATTATTGAAGACAAAATAAATAAATCAAATGACCCTCTTTTCAATTCGAGAAAACTCTCAAATATGAAAATAACGAAATCTCCAACTCTCTCCAAGTGTCCTTGAGTTGCGTGAAATTTCTAGGATCGACCAAAATGCAAGAAAATAAAATATGCATGATGATCTATTCCAAATTGAAAATAAATTCAAAGGGGCTTTGAATTTAATTCTTTGAAACTCCCAACTCATGTTTCATATAATTTGAAGAAGTCATTTTATCTTCTCTCGTGAAAATCATTGAGTCGCATAAAGTTTCAGAATTGGAATATTTCCAAATGAAATTCAATTATTTTTCAAACACCCTTTTCATTTTAAATGGAAGAAGTCATGTCATCTTCTCTCTAGGGTTTTGTGTTTGAAAAGCATTTGAATTCACGGAGAGCATAAAATGCAAAAATGAAAGTTTGGGAAAGTCCTTTTATTCCCTCTCATTTAACTTCCAAAAGTTTCGAATTCACTCACTTTCAGTCAATCAATCAAGCAATCAATCAAATCTATCTATTTGTTTATAACATTCCAAAATTTAGAATTTTGGGATGTTACAAACTACCACCCTTAAAATGAATCTCGTCCTCGAGATTCGGAGAGGATAGAAAGAATAGGTTAGGGTTTGGGGTCTTCTCAAAGTCCATCGATCATCTCCAAGAACTCGGGTGCTACCACCCTTAGAAACATTGTTACGGTTCCATCAAAACTCATATACTCCATCCTTATCGTTGACAGTGTCAGTCTTCTCAGATAATCTCTTCTCTGGGCTCTTCCGGTAGTGGCATAACCTTTTCCTCAATTCCTTTGTCCTTTCATCTTGGTAAGGTTATCCCGAAACTGGGTCTTCATAGCTGACGGGTCTGACGCCAATGCTAAACAACTATCGATATCTTGTGGTGGTCAACAATTTATGGTTTCTCCTGCAGGAAAGGGTCTGGGTTGAACCTCACCGTATAACCTACGGTTGGCAACAACTGCCGTGTACAAGGAAAAAAATACCTATACCTTTCTAAGGTTCAAACAAGGTTTTGATCGTCGTCTCTCCACTATAGGTAAGTCACTCAGATTTACCATCCCATATAGCAAAGCGAATAATAAGAGTAAGTCGGTATGGTGATCAATCCATCCC
>NW_021287312.1:0-942 GCF_002162155.2 Triticum dicoccoides
TACTGAAGGAAATATGCCCTAGAGGCAATAATAAAGTTATTATTTATTTCCTTATAATCATGATAAATGTTTATTATTCATGCTAGAAGTGTATTTACCGGAAACATAATACATGTGTGAATACATAGACAAACAAAGTGTCACTAGTATGCCTCTACTTAACTAGCTCGTTAATCAAAGATGGTTATGTTTCCTAACCATGAACAATGAGTTGTTATTTGATTAACGAGGTCACATCATTAGCAGAATGATCTGATTGACATGACCCATTCCATTAGCTTAGCACCCGATCGTTTAGTATGTTGCTATTGCTTTCTTCATGACTTATACATGTTCCTATGACTATGAGATTATGCAACTCCCGTTTACCGGAGGAACACTTTGGGTACTACCAAACGTCACAACGTAACTGGGTGATTATAAGGGAGTACTACAGGTGTCTCCAATGGTCGATGTTGGGTTGGCGTATTTCAAGATTAGGATTTGTCACTCCGATTGTCGGAGAGGTATCTCTGGGCCCTCTCGGTAATACACATCACATAAGCCTTGCAAGCATTACAACTAATATGTTAGTTGTAAGATGATGTATTACGGAACGAGTAAAGAGACTTGCCGGTAACGAGATTGAACTAGGTATTGGATACCGACGATCGAATCTCGGGCAAGTAACATACCGATGACAAAGGGAACAACGTATGTTGTTATGCGGTCTGACCGATAAAGATCTTCGTAGAATATGTAGGAGCCAATATGGGCATCCAGGTCCCGCTATTGGTTATTGACCAGAGACGTGTCTCGGTCATGTCTGCATTGTTCTCGAACCCGTAGGGTCCGCACGCTTAAGGTTACGATGACAGTTATATTATGAGTTTATACATTTTGATGTACCGAAGGTTGTTCGGAGTCCCGGATGTGATCACGGACATGACGAGGAGTCTCGAA
>NW_021287313.1:0-1345 GCF_002162155.2 Triticum dicoccoides
TTTTTTTTTGTGTGGAGCAGATTCTTTTTAGAGGCCTTGCCTTGGACTTCCTGGATCCTGATTGTTGTTTCGCGTATCTTCTTTGGGCCATTGCTGTTCTTCTACCACTCATTCATATATTATTTGACCATTTGCTTTGCTAAGATTCAAGTATGATGTAATTTAGATTTGTTCTCTTCAAACTTGCACCAATCAATATTTCTAGCTCTTAGCATTGTCTAATATACAATTTTATTGTATGCAGGACATGCATCCTTTAGCTAGATTCATCTTTGTTTGATGTAGTTCTTTGTGATCTGAAAGCAACTGACTACTCAATACCAATCAGTGCATGGAGGGAACTCCTGTCCACCACGCCGGCGACAGGAACATGGAAAACGCAGTCCACGGTGCCACCAATGAACAAGGTAAACACGAGCTGTCGGTCGCTTATAAATTCTGTACTTCAGTAGTATCGATCTAGGGTTCACGTGAGTGATCTTACTGTTATTCGGGCTGTGTATAAAAATGCTGCCCTTTTCAGAGAGAATACTCCAAATCTATTGATTATAATTTAGTTGTGGTATTGAGTTTTACTTAGTATGAATACTCACATAATGAATCTATTAAACGATCTAAAGGCCACCTATTCACATATTAACTTGTGCCACCGTTGTTTTCTTACTTATCGTGTCATTCTTGTTTTTGAGCCTGGCCTGACACATTCTGTTTCCAAATATATTATACCTATAGAATAATTTGGTGTCTCATTAACTGAAGAGCTGATCAGCCCAAAGTCTATGGTTAATGCCATTCTTGGTAACATTGGTCTGCCTGATGCAAAACAAACAAGGACTACAAGAACTACAATGGACGTGTGAGTGCAATCATCTTTTTCTGGCCGTTCCTGGCGCATTGTTGAATTAGTCACCTTGCCTCTCTTGCACTTAACATTGTCTAATTAGACTTTTCAAAATGATTATCCAGGACTGCTTGGCCTCTCGTTTCGATTAGCCTATCATTAAAGTTGGAAACACCAGAATTGACGCTTGCGTATGAGTGTGTACAGGTTGTCCTTAGGATTTTCTTTGTAGCAAACTCGCTGGATTGTGGATTGGTTTCCTAGGCCATTGTTCTTTGTACAATACTTGAAGCGATCTGCTCGTGTGTGTGACTTTGTCCGATGATTAGGCTTTAGATTTTCTGCTGGTTTATCTTATGATTCATGGTAGCATTTGATTTTTTTTTCAATTACTATGTCTCAATTGTCGAACAGGACAGTAAGAATCTAATAAAACTCTTGCACAACAAAGATTGTTGTCCTTTAGTTACCCAGACCTTTGTTTTCATGGTATAAAACCAACTG
>NW_021287314.1:0-1852 GCF_002162155.2 Triticum dicoccoides
CATGAGGAAGGGGTCGTCGAGCTTTGCCATGTGCCTGGATCTAGGCACCACCGCAAGCATCCTTGCTCGATCCGGCCGCCGGCGCGCGTGTCTGTGTCGGATCCGGCCGCCCGTGGTCAAGTCTGGGTGGATGTGCACAGGGTGGTGACTGGGTTGTGGAGGAGGGAAGGGAGCATGGGGAGCTGGATCCGGCCGCCAGGTCAAGTCTGGGTGCTGCCACAGTCTATTAGATGAGCTACATGGTGCACAACTGTTTTCCAAACTTGATTTGAGATCAGGTTATCATCAAATAAGAATGAGAAGAGAAGACATTCCAAAATTTTAGGACATATTTTTGTCATTATGAATATTAGTGATGCTCACTAATGCACCTGCTACCTTCCAATCTTTAATGAATCATGTTTTTGCTCCGGAAATACCTTTTGATATTCTTTGATGATATTCTGATATATAGCAAGAAAGTCTAGGTCGAGATGCACGGGGCGGCGAATTGGTTGTGGAGCAGGGAAGGGAGCACGGGGAGCCGTCATTGCGGGTGCAGCATGCGCTTCGCTGCTATGGACTGGGGCTGATAAGCTGCCGCTGGCTGATAATATTGTTATAAATCGCTTCTGTGATTTTGAGTGGTCTGGCCCCTTGGTTGTGTCCTAATCTAAAGTTTCCCTAACTGCCAGCTGTGGTTACATGATTTGCATCAGGAGACACGACGAGGCCCGTGCAAGTGCAGCGGCCACGCCTTCTACCCGGTCTCTTGTGGTCGGCCACACAGCTGGTATTCTCAACGGCCTCCTCGCCCTGTCGGGCATCGTATCGCGATTATCTGCAGCACACCCATCAGCTGCATGTCTTTCTTGTTAGATAATAACGAGAAATAAACGAGACAGAGAGACACAGATTTTTACGTGGAAACCCTTGCAGGAGAAAACCACGGACGCACGAAGGCGCAATCACTATGATGGAGGACTATTACAAGCACGAGACGACAGCCATCTGAGGTGCGACTACATGGGGTATATAAGAGGGCAATACATGAGAGTCCTTGGAGGACAAGTAAACGAGTTGTACTCATATGCGTCGACATGAACGCAAAGGCCCACACCGTATGTACTACGTCTAGTCCAATACGGTACTAGAATTTAGATCATAATTTAACAATCTCCACCTTGATCCAAATTCCCTCCAGTAGTCGAAGAAAGTGAATAACTCCATCCAAATTAGCAGAAACACCTTGTGCATCAAAGTCCATAAGACTAGTGAGAAATACCAACTAAGCCTGAGCAAAGCTCAAACTTATTGGTCGGAACTGGCTTTGTCATCATATCAGCAGGATTATCATGAGTACTTATCTTGCATACCTTCAAATTGCCTTCAGCAACAACATCTCGAATATAATGAAATCTGACATCAATGTGCTTTGTCCTCTCATGATACATTGGATTCTTTGTAAGATATATGGCACTTTGACTATCAGAAAATACGGTAGGGCAAGATGAATCTCCACAAAGCTCAGTGTATAAACCTCTCAACCAGATAGCTTCTTTGCAAGCCTCAGAAATAGCCATATACTCGGCATCAGTAGTGGAACATGCCACAATAGACTGCAAAGTTGCTCTCCAACTCACAACACAACCACCAATGGTGAAAACATAACCTGTGAGCGATCTTCTCTTATCCAAATCACCAGCAAAATCAGAATCAACAAAACCAACAAGTCCATCTCCAGTTTTCCCAAACTGTAGATAAGCATTAGAAGTACCACGCAGGTATCTGAAAATCCACTGAACTGCTCTCCAATGTTCTTTTCCAGGATTAGCCATGTATCTACTGACAACACTCAATGCATATGATAAAT